>NC_079211.1:26636829-26885935 GCF_029633865.1 Lampris incognitus | reverse complement strand
CACCTAGTTTAGCAGGAAGAAGTTCGGCTAATAAGTGCGTGCAGCAAGCGGGCTACCGGCGGTGAATAATGGTGGAGACGACACGCTAGCAAGATGGCTAACAGAGCATCTCAAAGCATGTCATCGCAACTCATCTTCGATGGAAAGGAAGATAAGTATGACATTTGGGAAATAAGATTCCTTATTCATTTGCATTCGTTAAAATTAAAAGACACTATCTTGCATGAGCCTGGCGCAGAGGGAGACGCAGTTAAGTTAGCTGAAGACTTAAAAAGGTATGAGGACTGCTATGCTGAATTAGTGAGATGCATAGATGATAAAAGACTTTCCCTGATCCGTCATGACGCGCCAGATGATGGCAGAAAAGCCTTAGAATATTAAAAGAACATTATTCGGGTAGAAGCAAGCCGCGGATAATTAGCTTGTATGCTACGCTGTCGAGACTCCGCATGGGTGATAACGAAACGGTCACCGACTACCTTATTAGGGCAGAGGACGCTATTTCAGGTTTAAGGGACGCGGGAGAAGCCATGAGTGAGGGACTGTGCATAGCCAGGATCCTAGAAGGGCTCCCTCCTTGACTTTTTCAAGCCGCTTGTAGTTCATGTCACGCAGAATGAAGACAGCGTAACCTTCACAGATTTCAAGAGAAGGCTGAGAAACTACGAAGAGGCTGAAAGAAGGAGCGCAGCTGACAGCACGGACACGTGATGAAGACGGCGACACGACAAGGCCGGCCTTCTACCAAAAGTCCAGCCCAGGTAATAACTAAAGGGAAGAAACAGCGAGCGTCACATGTTACAGGTGTAGAAGAAAAGGACACAAAGCGAAGGGTTGCAAAGCAAAAGTGCGGTGCAATTACTGCAAGAGGGACAACCACGCCGAGTCCATGTGCAGAAGAAAAGGACAAGACGATGCCAGAAAAGTGTTCGATGAGGAGGTCGACGACCAGGACCACGTCTTTAAAGCAAAGCATCGCAAAGAGGAGAGAAACGACATCCCACAACGGAAGCCCCCGAACAAGGTGAAGATGAAAGGCATCATGGTGGACGGCGGCGCAACGTCGCACATTATTAACGACATAAAGAAGTTCATCAGCTTCGACAGCTCATTCAAGCCGGGCAGCCATTCGGTCGAGTTAGCTGATGGAACAAAATGCAGCGGGATGGCCCAACGCAGAGGAACGGCGTTGATCTACCCACGAGGCAGCGAGGGGAAACAACACAGAGCGCAGCTGCGAGACGCTCTGTACATGCCGTCTTACCCCTCTGACATCTTTTCTGTCGCCAGGGCTACAAATGGAGGAGCGACGATCACATTCAGAAAGGGGGACACCTACATGGTCACCAAAAACGGTAACACTTTCAACATATATGAAAATGGTAACCTGTACTACTTACCTACCTTTGATGAAAATGCAGACCATTGTAAAGCATGTTATGATGTACAAACATGGCATGAGAATATTGGGTCATTGTAATCATGACGATGTGCAAAAATTGCAAAGTGTGGTAAAAGGTATGGAGATAAAGGGTGGTACTGCAGGGCCAAAACAGGTGTGTGAAGTGTGCATAAAAGGAAAATTTGTGCAGACAAGAAATCGGGAACTAGACACTAGAGCTAAACACAGCTGGCAGCGTCCCAGAGTGGTCGTGGGCCAGCTGTCTCGGGTGGTGTACTGGGTGCACATGCCCTGCCTGGAGCGCATGGGGGTGCTGCACCAGGACAGACTCTCCATACCGTCCCCTTGCTCCCCCTGTTGTCGGGGCCAGGGGTGACAGTAGCACTCCATGCGCCGATCAGTTTGATTCTCCTCCAGTTGCGCTTCCTGTAAGCCCCGGGCGGCCTATTCGCCAATGACAGCCCCCTGGATATTTGAGGGGCTATGTCTTTGGTGATAGGGTCTTCGAGGACAACTGACCCCTTAGGTGGGCACTATGTATCGGTTGCTACATAGCGCCCACCTGAGGAGAAGATGGTCGCTTGACTGATGACGGCTATGCAATTGGGAAGCGCAAGGGATTATGGGACTGTTACGTTCATGTTCAGATCATTGTTTTATTATTGTTTATGTTTTGATTATCCTTGTATTGTCGTTTACTTGTTTGACTCGGACTGGGTAGACGACCGTTTTACTGACTGACGTAGGACCATGACTAAGATTGATGTGTTTCGGAGTGACTTAGTTAGGGGTCGCCGTTGCTCGACAACCATTGTGAAGTAGTAGAATGCAGAAACACTGCTGTGGCTGTGCGAAGTATCAGCATTTCTGATGGTATGCTGCGATAAATTGTGCTCATGAGTTCGTACAGTGAATGGGACACGGGATTTGCGATCTAAAGAAATCTCAGACTCATTCTTCACGCAGTGTCGCCACAATGTTATTTTGCTTTTATTAATGCAATAGATGCAATAACCCAGCCACTGAGGATGCACAAGCCAGTGCATCCTTAGTGCCGGTCCCAAGCCCGGACAAATGGGGAGGGTTGCGTCAGGAAGGGCATCCGGCGTAAAATCTTTGCCAAATCAAATATGCGGATCATAAATAAGACTTACATACCGGATCGGTCGAGGCCCGGGTTACCAACGACCGCCACCGGTACTGTTAACCAGCAGGGTGTCGGTGGAAACTATGCTACTGTTGGGCGAAGGAGAAGGAGAGGAGGAAAGCATGTCCAGAGGCAGCTAGAGAGGAGGAAGGGTAGGCATGTGGAGGTGAGAGTTGGAACTTTGAATGTTGGCACTATGACTGGTAAAGGGAGAGAGCTGGCTGACATGATGGAAAGAAGAAAGGTAGGCATACTGTGTGTGCAAGAGACCAGGTGGAAGGGGAGTAAGGCCAGGAGTATCGGAGGTGGGTTCAAACTCTTCTACCATGGTGTGAATGGGAGGAGAAATGGGGTAGGGGTAATTCTGAAGGAAGAGTATGTCAAGAGCGTGCTGGAGGTGAAGAGAGTGTCAGACAGAGTGATGAGTATGAAGCTGGAAATTGAAGGTTTATTGCTGAACGTTATCAGCGCATATGCCCCGCAAGTTGGGTGTGAGATGGATGAAAAAGAAGAATTCTGGAATGAGTTGGACGACATGGTGGAGAGGGTACCCAAGGAGGAGAGAGTGGTGATTGGAGCGGACTTCAATGGACATGTTTGGTGAAGGGAACAGAGGTGATGAGGAGGTGATGGGAAAGTATGGAGTCAAGAAGAGAAATGTGGAAGGACAGATGGTGGTCGATTTTGCGAAAAGGATGGAAATGGCTGTGGTGAATACATATTTCAAGAAGAGGGAGGAACACAGGGTGACGTACAAGAGTGGAGGGAAGTGCACACAGGTGGACTATATCTTATGTAGAAGGCACCATCTAAAAGGGATTGGAGACTGCAAGGTGGTGACAGGGGAGAGCGTAGCCAGGCAGCATCGGATGGTGGTCTGTAGGATGACTTTGGAGACCAAGAAGAGGAAGCGAGTGAAGACACAGCCGAAGATCAAATGGTGGAAGTTGAAGAAGGAAGACTGTTGTGTGGAGTTCAGGCAGGAGTTAAGACAGGCACTGGGTGGTAGTGAAGAGTTGCCAGATGGCTGGAAAACCACTGCAGAAATAGTGAGGGAGACAGCTAGGAAGGTACTTGGTGTGTCATCAGGACAGAGGAAGGAAGACAAGGAGACTTGGTGGTGGGATGAGGAAGTACAGCAAATTATACAGAGGAAAAGGTTGGCAAAGAAGAAGTGGGATAGTCAGAGAGATGAAGAAAGTAGACAGGAGTACAAGGAGATGCAGCGTAAAGCAAAGAGAGAGGTGGCAAAGGCAAAGGAAAAGGCGTATGGTGAGTTGTATGACAGATTAGACACTAAGGAAGGAGAAAAGGACTTGTACCGATTGGCTAGACAGAGGGACCAAGCTGCAAAGGATGTGCAGCAAGTTAGGGCGATCAAGGATAGAGATGGAAATGTGCTGACAAGCGAGGAGAGTGTGCTAAGAAGGTGGAAGGAGTACTTTGAGGGGCTGATGAATGAAGAAAATGAGAGAGAGAGAAGGTTGGATGATGTAGGGATAGTGAATCAGGAAGTTCAGCGGATTAGCAAGGAGGAAGTGAGGGCAGCTATGAAGAGGATGAAGAATGGAAAGGCAGTTGGTCCTGATGACATACCTGTGGAGGCATGGAGATGTTTAGGAGAGATGGCAGTGGAGTTTCTAACTAGATTGTTTAACACAATCCTGGAAAGTGAGAGGATGCCTGAGGAGTGGAGAAGAAGCATACTGGTACCGATTTTCAAGAACAAGGGCGATGTGCAGAACTGTAACAACTACAGAGGTATAAAGTTGATCAGCCACAGCTGAAGATTTGGGAAAGAGTAATAGAAGCTAGGTTAAGAGGAGAGGTGACGATCAGCGAGCAGCAGTATGGTTTCATGCCACGAAAGAGCACCACAGATGCGATGTTTGCTTTGAGAATGTTGATTGAGAAGTATAGAGAAGGCCAGAAAGAGTTGCATTGTGTCTTTGTAGATTTAGAGAAAGCTTATGACAGAGTACCGAGAGAGGAGGTGTGGTATTGTATGAGGAAGTCAGGAGTTGCAGAGAAGTATGTAGGAGTGGTGCAGGATATGTATGAGGGAAGTGTGACAATGGTGAGGTGTGCGGTTGGAATGACGGATGGGTTCAAGGTGGAGGTGGGATTACATCAAGGATCGGCTCTTAGCCCTTTCTTGTTTGCAATGGTGATGGACAGGTTGACGGACAAGATCAGGCAGGAGTCTCCATGGACGATGATGTTCGCGGATGACATTGTGATCTGTAGTGAGAGTAGGGTGCAGGTTGAGGAGAGCCTGGAGAGGTGGAGGTATGCACTAGAGAGAAGAGGAATGAAAGTCAGTAGGAGCAAGACGGAATACCTATGTGTGAATGAGAGAGAGGACAGTGGAATGGTCAGGATGCAAGGAGGGGAGGTGACAAAGACATCTGAGTTTAAATACTTGGGGTCAACTGTCCAAAGTAACGGGGAGTGCAGTAGAGAGGTGAAAAAGAGAGTGCAGGCAGGTTGGAGTGGGTGGAGAAGTGTGTCAGGAGTGATTTGCGACAGAAGGGTACCAGCAAGAGTTAAAGGGAAAGTTTACAAGATGGTTGTGAGACCAGCTATGTTATATGGTTTGGAGACAGTGGCACTGACGAAAAGACAGGAGGCGGAGCTGGAGGTGGCAGAGTTGAAGATGCTAAGATTTTCACTGGGAGTAACGAAGAAGGACAGGATTAGGAACGATTATATTAGAGGGACCGCTCAGGTTGGACGGTTTGGAGACAAAGCAAGAGAGGCAAGATTGAGATGGCTTGGACATGTCTGGAGGAGAGATGCTGAGTATATTGGGAGAAGGATGCTGAATATGGAGCTGCCAGGGAAGAGGAGAAGAGGAAGGCCAAAGAGGAGGTTTATGGATGTGGTGAGGGAGGACATGCAGGTGGCTGGTGTGACAGAGGAAGACGCAGAAGACAGGAAGAAATGGAAACGGATGATCCGCTGTGGCGACCCCTAACGGGAGCAGCCGAAAGTAGTAGTAGTAGTAATGCAATAGAGAATTTTTTGTAATTTAAATCTCAAATCATTCTATCAGATTCAATATTTGTTTTCCATTATAAGGCTTGTTTTTCAGTTTAGTTTGATTACAGTAAACAACATTGTGCGTGAGAGTGATGATACTATTTAGTGGGTTGTCTTATATAAGTTATATGAGTATATTTTACAGTAATACACATAATAAATGTTATATTTTCTTTTCCAGCGGTTGCACTCATCTTTGCTCTAACATGCTGAGACGCCCTCTGGCGGCATCACATTGAAAACCATTGTTGTAGCCCATCCATCCATCATCCGAATCGCTTATCCTGCTCTCAGGGTCGCGGGAAGCTGGAGCCCTATCCCAGCAGTCATTGGGCGGCAGGCGGGGAGACACCCCTGGACAGGCTGCCAGGCCATCGGTACAAAATATCGTATTTTACTCATGAGACAGTAGCAATAGCAACTTCAACAACGATGATAATAATGTAGGGAGTGTTAAATACCCAACCTAAAAAAACCACCCCAATTAATTTAAATAAATAAAAAACGCATTTAGCGTTGGTTCATGAGTATCAATTGTGAACAGCACACATGGCCATTGAAACTCACGCCTATATGATACGGATCATTGGTTTCGGTCGTTCTGCAACTGTATTGTTTATAAGGGTGGGGATACCTGCATTCAGTTGAGACTGTCTCTGTGGTGATTGATGAAACGTTTGTCAATAAACGTTGTGTCTAGATGAACTGATTCAACTTTCTTTGATTAGTTTACCTGGGTTACTGAGCATGCGTAAAGACTCATGAATATGTTGAGCTCAATGAAATGCTTCCCCCTGCGCGACTCATACGAGCGGCGCGACATGCTTCTATTCCCTGGTACGCACTTGGTCGCCGCGTACGAAGCAGTTCAGTCATGGTGTGCACGGCGCTGGTTTAGCTCAGTGGTCACTTCCTGTCAAATAGATTTAAAATCACATTTGTATTTTAAATCTTTAATCATTCTATCAGATTAAATATTTCTGTTTTCCATTGTAAGCATTGTTTTTCAGTGTGGTTTAATGACGTTCAGTAATAGTGTGTGTGTGTGTGTGTGTGTGTGTGTGTGTGTGTGTGTGTGCGTGTGCGCGCGCGTGTGTTTGTGTCTGGGAGTGAGACAGAGCATACTAGTGGGAAGAGTGGGCTTATATAACAGTTATATTTTATCATAAAGTATATTTTATAACAATGCACATAACAAACTTCCCCCCAGCCTTTTCCCTCGTCTTTAAGCTGAGGCTCTCTTGGCGCCCCCTGGCGTCCTTACATTGAAAACCAGTTGTCGACCATTGGTCCAAAATGTGTGTAGAGACCGGCGGAGGCGGTCGCTCTGGCTGTCGGTGGAGCTGCGCTGGGGGAGCGCAAGGGCTCATGGGACAGACAGTTAATGCTCGAGTTGGTTGTGTTCATGCTAGGATGTGTTATTGTTTGGGAGTTTGACTCGGACTGGGTAGAGGACCGTTACTGACTGACTGACCTTAGGACCGTGATTTGGACTGACGCCGCCAGTTGTGACATGGGGGGGGGGCGTCGTTGTGTGTTGTCTGTTCTGGCCGGTGTGTAAATAAAAGCCCTCCCGGGGTCGTGCCAGTTGCGAATAAAAAGTCATCTCTGCCTCTCGACTCATTCTTCCGCGCTAGCTCGCGACAATATTTCGCTTATGAGGCAACAGCAATAACAAAATCAACAACAATAATAGGAATGTTGAAGGAAATGCTAATACTTAACATTTTTAAAATAAACGCATCTTTTGTTGGCTCATGAATATGTTAAACCCGATGAAATTCATCGTCATGCGCGACTCATACGAGCGGCAGGACCTGCTTCTAGTCACTGGTGTGCACTCTGGACTGGCTTCACATCCGTGATGACGCAAGACTTGGTACAGTCGACTACATAAAGCAGTTCAGGCAGGGTTTGCACGGCGCTGGTTTAGCTCAGTGGTTACTTCCTGTCAATATGATGATTGCTTTCTCACCGGTCTGCGGGCCGAGAGGATCAAACCACGGGCGCTGTCCAGCGTTTTTTTAATTTTTTTTTAATTTAACCAACTTTTTGCTTTTTCTCCGATCACTGGTCGTTGGTGACACAGGCCATTTAAAGCATTGGTCTACTTTATGTTTACTTTAGCTTCAGTGTATCACTTGACCCCACGTCGACAGCTTGATCTCAGCCAAAGTTGGCGATCCTACTGTAACAGTTGAGTTTTGTTTTAAAAATCACGCGTCTGTACCAGCAGGTAGATACAGACGCGTTTTAATGAGACCAAGTTGAACTGCGGATGATTGTGTTAGCCTCATAAATGTTTTTTTACAGAAAATAAACCGAGAAAAGGAAGACATTTGGTGTTCATGTGTTGGCCTACAACGAAGAGGAATCTGTTCTTACGATGTGCGGTCTTCCTGTGCACGAAAACACGAGGCTACATATTCCACTGTTAATATTCATGTACTCGTCTCCCGTGTCCACACTGTGGCTGCAATAATGTTGATGTCGTAGCCTGTTAAAATCCACTAGATGGCGCGTTAAGACCACGAATGGGAACTCTACCAAGGCGTGTTCTAAGTGTCCCTTACTGATTTCCTGTCCTTGCAAGATAGACAGCCTCTCTCCGCTGTGTCCTTAGTGTTACTGTGTTAGCCAAGTGCTGTTTTCCTGTCTAATGATAGGCCACTTTTTCTTTCTTTCTTGGAAAAGGAAACACGTTGGGATATTAAAATATAGGAGAGTAGATTAAAGAAAGAATTGGTGAAAAACGTTTAGATAATACGGTGAAAGAAAGTTCACACATACTATTATTGTACAAAAGTAGGGAAGTATTTGATGATAAATATGCTTATTCTGGCTTTACAGTGTGTTTGGCTATGGATGCAAATATGTCATCGGTACGTTTCTCTTCTGATTGAATTCCCACACAGAGTGACGAAACATCTGTGGCAACATTTTTTTTTTGTTCATGTGATGAAAAATTCCGTATCCACTCTTCCAGCTCATGATAAGCAAGAGACAGGTGCAGTGGTAACTGTTTAAATTACAAAACGTTTGTCTTTGTTTACAGCATCCCCCCTCAGAAGGGCGAATTAAAGTTAGAAATAGTAGGTGACAACCAAAATCAAGACATATACGTAACTGCAATATGCTACATCCTCCAGCTCACGTCTCAGTAAGGACGGAGAAATAAACTGTGTTAAAGGAAGTTGAATCAGTTCATCCGGACACAACGTTTATTGAGAGGAACGTTTCATCACTCACGTAAGTGACCCCTCCAATCTCAACTGACTCCTGCAGTCAGTTGAGACTGAAGAGGTCACTTAGATGAGTGATGAAACATATCTGTCAATAAACGTTGTATCCAGATGAACTGATTCAACTTTTTTTCAAGTTTCTTACATGAATTATTGAGCATGCGTAAAGAGAGGACGTGTGTTAATTTCTCCGAGCATGCATGAATAAACATCAGCATGTTCAATGACCAGGGATTGTCCGTAATCTGTATTATGAAAAATTTCAATGACAAGAGCTCCGTCATCGTTATGCTCACTCCGTACCAACAATTGGGTTGTAGGTTAAGAGGTCAGTTGATGACTGTGGCTTTAAATGGGTAAAGTTGAATGGTTAATGAGAGTTAAGACTCCAGAGAATGAAATCCAATGTAAAAAAAAAATCGAAGTCAACATAGAATTCTGTATCGACTTTCAATGGGACCCTTCGGTTAAGAGCCGAGAGGTCGCGAAAAATAATGTCAGTTATTACCACACACAATGATGTAGTAGCGCATATTGATCAACAGATGGCGCCCTAAGACCGCGAATAAAACAACCCTTCCACCGGCGTGCCTGCGGTGTGAGCGCCGAATCCCAAGTGCGATTTCACTCGGCCAATTGCAACAGCACGGGTCGGAAAACTTCCATTCACAGAGTTTAAAGATTTTAGGCAAATGTTCTCTTTATCCACCACCACCACCTTGCTGTTGGCACATTGGTGTTTTGATGGATGTTTTCGGGCGCGTGTGCGTGCGTGCGTGCACGCGCGTGAACACCGGGGCGTGTGTGTGTGTTACGTGTGTGACATCTAAGGGGGTAAAAAGAACATTAGTGTGTCTTTTCATCAGAGTTCATGACACATTATCTATTCGCTGTATCGCTCTCATAAACAAGCACTCACGCGCGCACCCCCTTTCCACACACACGCGCGCGCGCGCACGACCTCAGTACATCCTGTGACGGGTCACGGTCAGGTGATTGTTGGCGGGTGTGAGCGGTAGGTCCGAGGATGTGATGGGTAGTCGGACAGTGGGGTGAGCCGGGGCGACAGGGGTGGATGAGACTGGCTTAATGCTCCGTGTAATGCATGTTAATGTAACAGGCACCGGGGGACTGCCGGACGGCGCTTTCGACGGAGCGCTTTGGGATTATTCATCACAAAACATTTGTATTCTTCTGTCGGAGAACGCTTGATCCCGGATAGCTGCACACTAATCCTTCACTCCGTTAATTAAAAAGACGGGGAAAGCAATGGAACTGGTGGTGGTGGTGTTTTTCTTTTTTTTGTTTTTTTGCAGAAATGTAATCATTTCTGGAGAAGCTTAACCATCTGCTTGAGGTTAAGTCTGCGCGCAGATTGTGTTTCCTGCCTGTTTAAACCTGGGGATTTTACTTTTGACTGAAAAGGGTCGGATGTTGCTTTTCTAGGGGTGTTTGTGAAAGGTCGTCCCAAAGGCAAGCCGGGGGGTGTCGGGGGCAACTGTCCTGACGTCGCTGCAGGGTCAAGGCTGTGTCGTCAGTCTCGAGAGGAGACTTTCACCACTCAAGCGACAGACTTTCATTAAAATGCGACTCGTGTCCGTCGAAAGGCGAGGTCGAATTCACAGAGGGATTCTTTGCTCGCTCTCTCTCTCTCTCTCTCTCTCTCTCTCTCTCTCTCTCTCTCTCTCTCTCTCTCTCTCTCTCTCTCTCTCTCTCTCTCTCTCTCGCTCTCTGTGACTGACCAGGATTAACTGGGGGAAGATTAGATCCGAACACGTGCCTCATTCTTGTGAGACCCGACTTGTCCTCTTTGTCTTATCAAACCATAACTGGCGCCTGTGATCCAATGAAGTTATTCGATCGTATTCACATCTGCTGAAATTACTCAACCCATGCGGCGATGTAATCTGCGCACGCAGACAACTCGCAGCATCCACGGTGCCCCTCCGCAAGACACTGTGGCGACGACTGTGGCACATAACACACTACCTATGCCATTTCCATTTAATCGAAGTTATAATACCTGATTTAAATGTCTGACTTCTCTCATTATGACGTTGCTTTTACATTGATTATGTTGATCCATGTTCAGGTCTACTTACGCGGATTAAATCGTGTAATGCGTGTTTGTATGAGCGCTTAGGAGTGTCATTATAATCATCTCAAGCTCCAAAAGATAGCTCTCATTCATTTGAATATCTATTAAAATTGAATAATCCGGCCCATCAAAGATTCTTTTTGTAAATCCCCAAATTTGCTTGTGATGATTAATGAATGGGGCTGTTTGTGCGTTGTGGGCATTCATCTTCAAAGGACAGTCATTAAACCAGCCTTTTGAAATCCCACCAGCATACTAGTCATCGGGCTGTTTGTGGCAAACTGAATGAGCGCATACTTATTTATGTGTCCTACAGAGAACTAAAGTTATATTTGCCAGTGTTACAAAAGGCTTGTAAAGACGTTGCGGGCACAATTACAATCCCCCAATTCCCCTTTCAGCGTCATCTGTGGAAAATAGTAGCCTAGAAAAACGACACCCTGGATGAAAAGCAATTTATCCCCTAATCCGAATCTGGCCCCGATATCCGGACTGAAATGTACGCCTTCCCTGCTCTTAATGAATAAGAAAGGGATAGACAGGGGGATAAGGAAGGGTTAAAGAGCTACAGTAATTAGAGACGCTCGTCTCGCGTCGCCGTCCTCCAATACGGAGCTGCGAGAGGCAACGTCCCGCCCCCCCGCCCCCTCCCCCCGCTTCCCTCTTGCGCACACACACATTCATGCGCGCCGCGCACATATCTCCCCACCAGTTTCCTGAGAGCGTCTAATACACTGGAAAATCAAAGAGCCAGCCTCCCCCCGTTCACACACCACTGGTGCTGCTTGCGGAGAACACAACAGTGAGAGAGAGAGAGAGAGAGAGAGAGAGAGAGAGAGAGAGAGAGAGAGAGAGAGGAGAGAGAGAGAGAGAGAGAGAGAGAGAGAGAGAGAGAGAGAGAGAGAGAGAGAGAGAGAGAGAGAGAGAGAGAGAGAGAGAGAGAGAGAGAGAGAGAGAGAGAGAGATGAGATGAGACGAGAAAGACATACGCTCCTCTCTCTCATCCTCGTCTTAGTTTCTCCAGCGAAGTTATCTCTACTTGATTTGGATACATGTAGTTAATACAAACGGAAATCTGGGATTTTGTTTTTTAGGCAGCGTTTACTCTCATACTTTGTTGTCAGTTTACAGTTTTGAAAAAAAGAAAGACATGCTTTTGTGATGTTTGGGAGATGCGTCCCGTTTCACTGGTGACGGGCTATTACGCACGGCGCTGAGATGGACCACAGGCTCTGCAGAAGCAGCTGGGCACCGCTGACTGGGCTGGTGGTGTGTCTGCTGTTATGCGCGTGTGTAGTGGATCTGGTCCTTGCGCAGATTCGTTACTCTATTCCGGAGGAACTGGAGCACGGCGCATTCGTCGGTAATATCGCCGAGGACTTGGGCTTGGACGTGGCCAAGCTGTCCGCACGCCGGTTCCGTATCGTCTCTGGTGCCAAAAAGCAGTACTTAGAAGTCAACTTGGAAAACGGCATTTTATTCGTCAACGAGAAGATAGACCGGGAGGAGCTGTGTGAGCGGAGCCCGAGCTGTTTCTTACACTTGCAAGTGGTCATTGAAAACCCGCTAGAACTGTACAGAGTAGAGGTGGAGATTTTGGACGTGAACGACAACTCGCCCAGCTTTCCTTGGAGCGAGTTTAATATTGACATTACAGAGTCGGCTGCGCCCGGCTCCCGTTTCCCGTTAGAGAGCGCACAGGACCAGGACGTGGGCATCAACTCCCTCCGCTCGTACCAGCTAAGTGCTAACGAGCACTTCGTGCTGAATATCCAGACTCGCAATGACGGGAGCAAGTTTGCCGAACTAGTGCTGGACACGCCTCTGGACCGGGAGCAGCAGAAGATGCACGAGATGGTGTTGACCGCTTTTGACGGGGGCTCCCCGGAGCGCTCCGGGACAGCGCTGATAACGATCACAGTATTGGATGCAAACGATAACGTGCCCGTGTTTGATCGATCCGTTTACCGCGCGAGTCTAGTGGAGAACGCGCCGAGGGGGACACTGGTGTTGAAACTGAATGCCACAGATTTGGACGAGGGCTCGAACGGGGAAGTCACCTACGCGTTCAGCGGCCACGCTCCTCTCAAGGTGCGCGAGTTGTTCAGCGTGGACCCGTACACGGGCGAGATCCGAGTAAAAGGTGTGGTGGATTACGAGAAAGCGAGCGTGTACGAGCTGTACGTGCAGGCTAAAGACAGAGGTCCCTCGGCTGTAGCGGTGCACAGTAAAGTGCTAGTAGACATCCTGGATGTGAACGATAACGCGCCTGAAGTCATCCTCACCTCGGTGTCTACTCCCGTCCAGGAGGACGGGCCACCCGGCACGGTGATAGCCGTTATCAGTGTCATGGATCGGGACTCAGGAGAGAACGGGAACGTGGACTGCAAAATCCCCAGCAACGTCCCCTTTCAGCTCCATTCGTCTTTTAAAAACTATTACACCCTGGTGACCAGCGAGTTTTTGGACAGGGAATTGGTGTCCGAGTACAACATCACCCTCACCGCCCGCGACTTGGGCTCTCCGTCGCTCTCTACCAGGAAAACCATCCTCGTTCAAGTGTCTGACATTAACGACAACCCCCCACGGTTCGCGCAGCCTTCCTACACGGTATATGTGACGGAGAATAATGCCCCCGGCGCTTCCATTTGTTCAGTAAATGCGTTCGACCCCGATTCTAATCAGAACGCCTATCTGTCTTATTCTATTCTGGAGGGTCAGATCCAGGGCATGCCCGTGTCCACTTACGTCTCCATCAACTCCGACAACGGCAATATCTACGCTTTGCGCTCCTTTGACTACGAGCAGCTGAGAAACTTTCAGATCCAGGTCCAGGCACAGGACGCCGGCTTCCCCCCTCTCAGCAGCAACGTCACCGTCAACGTTTTTGTTTTGGACCAGAATGACAACGCTCCGGTCATTGTATCACCGCTACCCAAGAACGGATCTGTGGCCACGGAGGTCGTCCCCCGGTCAGTCGATGCCGGTTACCTGGTCGCCAAAATCACGGCGATGGACGCGGACGCGGGCCAAAACTCGCGCCTGTCCTACCAAATGCTGCAAGCCACGGACCCGAGCCTTTTCAGTGTGGCTCTGTACACAGGGGAAATACGGACTATTCGCCGTTTGGTAGAAAAGGATGCGACGAGGCAAAGGCTTGTCATATTAGTGAAGGACAACGGGCAGCCGCCACTCTCCGCCACCGTCTCCATCCTCCTCTCCGTGGTGGACAGCGTGCCGGAGTCGCTGTCAGATTTCGGTGACCTCACGCTCAGCCCGCAGCCCCCCTCCAACCTCGCCCTCTATTTGATCGTGTCACTGAGCACCATCTCCCTGATATTCCTGGTAGCTATCATCGTGCTGGCCGCGGTCAAGTGCTACAAGGACAGGGAGACGCTGAGCGGGTACAACCTCCCTCCGCTCGCTTGCTGCTGCTGCGGGGGCTTCCAGCCCGAGCCCCCCCCGGAGGTTTTCAAGAAATCCAACCTCAACCTGCAGATTTCAACAGCAGCCAAAGTGCCGACGAACTGCATGGAGGTGAATACGAACAGCAGTCTTTCCCAATCCTATTGTTATAAAGCGTGTCTGACCCCCGAATCGGCTAAAAGTGACTTTATGTTCCTGAAGCCGTGCAGCCCGAGCAGCGCGCCGCGCAACAACGAGGCGAAGAGCGCGGACAACTCGTGGAATGCGCCAAGCCGGAGCGCGTCCGTCAACAACGGAGCCACCACTCCAAACGAGGTGACGGGAACCTTTTTAATCCTGACATGTGAAGGTGTAACACGCATTTTTTAGGGCTTAGCTTTTTTTTACGACAGCCGAGGTAAAATTTGTAATCTGTAATTTGATACCTATCAAAGATTTAGAGCGTGATCTGTTGTGCACGAAGGTCAAATCTCCCATACTATATATATGTGTGTGTGTGTGCGCGCGCGCGTGCATGTGCGCGCGCGTGTAATTCATCCTTTTAGAGTTATTCGTAATTATTGGCTATTATTTCCCCTAATTCTATGTATTCATGTTTTCATTGGGTAATCTAATGAGGCAGCCTGACATTTCAGGTGCATTATTTCATAGCATAATGTAGACAGGGCACAGTTTATAGCTCATATCCTTCTAGGCTGATATGTTCCGTGCACAATCTAGCTCTTTCACAGACCCGACCACTTGCCTGTCTGTCTGTCTGTCTGTCTGTCTGTGAGAGGTAAGAAAGGATTGTCGCTGCCTTTACTGGAAGAAAATAAAGAGGTTAACTTCCCATGTCAGGCTCATTAACTGCCACAGGTATCCCCCCATACCGGGGATTATTCACAGACGTTTTCTCTATTCACGAAGGTTTTCATGTCAGATTCATAAACTTAAAAAGGAGGTGCCTTTGCAAAGGATTTTACATTGCCCAGCAAATTAAGAATAGCATTTAGTGACCTTGCACCGTGTGACATCGTGCTAGGTCGGTGTGATAGCTGTTTCACAAACAACGCATTTCAACCTTTACAAGTTTGAACAAAAAAAAAAGTCAAGGTTAAGTTCTTCACGGACGAGGTAAATGGCAGTACACTCAAACCAGCGGTCTCAGGTCCTGGCTATTCCTTTGCGACCAGTCAAGTTTGTGACACTAGTTCGCCTCCTCTTATTTTCTAACTAACAATATACGACAGATAACCTCATTAACTAGGCCTCAAGGGCACAGAAATGGCCAAACCATTATCCTGCACACAATGTGGCGTATACGCAAGAGGGGGCTGTCCATTATTGATGAAAAATGGCAAAGGAGCGATTTTTTGGGGGGGGGGCGACGACGGAAGGGAGAGGGGAGCGGAGGAGGAGGAGGAGGAGGGGGATGAGGGAGCAAGGGCATGGGCTGGAAACGTGGTGCGCCTGTAGATCGGCCCGTTGTCCTCGCTGAATGCAAGAGGGGTATGTAGTTTCGTGTTTGTCAAGCGAGGGTGGGGTGGAGTGAAGGGGAGGTGGGGGTGGGGGTAGACACTGGGGAAAAATGAAGGAGACAAGGGTAGAGGGTATTCACGGAGGCAGCATGTCGACACCACTGCTTTCTATGTTCCCTGGATGGGACTAGCAGACCGTAGACGTGTGCGTTTCCTGCTCATTGTCGTCTCAAAACCAAGAAGCACAAAAAAGAAGGAGAAGAAAAGAAGAGAAGAAAAACAAACCCAAAGAGGACAGTGGCTGAGATGCAAAATGCCACAATACAGCAGGCAGACTGAGAAATGTCAGTCCGGTCACGGGCATGCACCTCTGGCCACATAAAGAGAGGTTTCGAGGTCACGATGATTGTTTTGCCTGCAGCTGTGTTTCAATAGTGTCCCTTATGACCTTAATTGGTTCCCTTAAATCACCCGTAGGTCTTTCGCAGTGTCCCCCCCCCCACATGAGTCATGATAGATGTCTGCACATCAAGTCGTCAAGTCTGAATCTCAAAGACAAACCAAACAGGGGAAACACTTGGTAGCCTTAAAAAAAAAAAAAAAAAAAAATATATATATATATATATATATCACAAAGCAGGCCCATAAAGGCTGATGCAGTTAGAGTGAAGAGAGAGACTTAATGTACAACCGCCTGCGGGGGTAAGGGTGGGGGGTGAGAGGCGGGGGTGGGCGCCACGTCTTCGTGCGTTTTCGCGGTAACGGCGCGCTGGTAAGGCGCAAAAGCTGCAAGGGCCGCGAACTTTGACAGGCTCTCGGTTGAGACTTTTAATTAAAAAAAATCTTGCTCGAGGAGCAGCATGCAAATATTAATGTAAAAATGATGCATAAAACCTACAAAACAATTACGTGTATAATTCCCCTAATTTCCTCCGTGCACGCTTTCCTTTGAAGATTAAAATCGTGTTCCGTTTCATCCCGGTGGGGTTCTAATTGGGTTTTTTTGTGCGTAGCCGCGGCGAGGAACGTATTTTGAATACCGATTCCAATAATACGCTTACGACGCAAAGTCCTTGTTAACAACTCTAAGTGAATTAACGGAGCGTGGAATCCATACTATGAGACTCACATCCGCAATAAATATCGCTCGGTGTCTCCTTCATCCCCGCTGCCGTTGCGCCACAGTGGATGAAAGGCAAATTAAGTCGCAGGCGAGTCATTGCTCAAGGCATGGCGCCTCGGCTCCAGCCACTTTCTTTTTAAATTGTATTCTGCTGCACATCCACAGGGGGGCATTTACCTTCCGTCTGCTGAGCACCAATCTTCATTAAAAAAAAAAGAAAGAAAAAAAAGAGGAGCTTCCACCCTTTGAATTGTCCTTTGTCTTCGGTGAAATATAAACCAACCCTTAGTTTGTTGTCAGAAGTGGGGTTCTGTATACATCCCTTTAGAAGGGAATATTTCCCAGACGTGGTCTACATATATATAGAGCTTCAGACTGTATAACATTGTGTGCTTTTTCTGAAGGACCTTGTATAGCTGATCAAACTAAAACACCACTTTGTCCTTTCCCTGCAGCTCAAGCAGCCGAACACAGACTGGACACTCACAAAGAATCAGAACTCTTCAATTAAGAGGTAAGGTCGCTGACATTTGACCTCACCTTTACTCCTTAAAAGTGAACCCCCCCTCCCCCCGTAAGTCTCAGATCTCAAGTAAATCATCACTAATATTGCATTTGGTATTAGTGATGCGTTCACTCGTCCTTTATTCCCAAGACCAGACACGCTTGGCCCCTTAATGTGCCTTTACACAGCGACCTGTAATATACAGGCTCTGTGCAAAGAAGCCAACAAGTACATATTGATCGGTGTCTCCGGACGTCAGTCACATATGAATGAATCAGCGACATTATATCTCCTCCGCAGCTATAACTCTATCAACATGGATGGTACGCTGATGCGCAAGGCCATGCATGCAGACCCAGATAACTATGTCACCTCCATGACTCCTGGACAGTACTGGACCTGGGGTACTCATGCGAGAGGTATGAAAGGTAGGAAAAGATGCAGCTAAACGTCGACCATGAGCACACACATATATATACATCCTTGCACTTCCGTCATCGTGAGGACCCCTCATTGGCTACATTAATTCCCTAGCCCTAAAACCGATCAGAACTACATGCATAACCGCAACCCTTACCCCAACCTTAACCTAACCTTAATCGTAACTTTAACCCTTACCCTAACCTTAACCTAATCCTAACCTTGACCCAACTTTAGCCTACTCCTAGTTCGAACCTTAAGCTAATCCTAGTTATAACAATAACACCAAATCCAAGTTCTGACTCTAAAATAGGCCCTTAAATAAGAGAGGACTGCTCAAAATGTCCTCACGCTGGTTGTTAAAAGCGCAAAACGGTCCTCACAAAGATATAAGTACAAGAACACACACATACACATATTTGTGTTTGCATATACTCATGTTGAATGCTCATAGAGGCACAATCCATCCATCCATCCATCCATCCATTATCCAAACCACTTATCCTGCTCTCAGGGTCGTGGGGACTGCCACCCAACGACTGCTGGGATAGGCTCCTGAGATAGAGGCACAAACGGAAACAAAAAAGAGGCAGGAACACCTCATGTGCACCAGTCTGCTGGTCGGAAGACGGCCAAACGGAAAAGACGATGTTCAACAGTAATTAAACATGCATTTGTAAAACCTGATGAGTTTGATGTACGTTCCCTCTCCCGTGTTGTTGCTCCTCTCCTCTTGCAGACTACAAGATGTCTCCTCCAGCAGGGGTCCCACCTCGCGCCTGGACACCCCGGTGCACGCCTCCGCCCCAGCAGCAGCAGCCATCGCTCCCACCTCATGCCCACCCACACCCACACCCACACCCACACCCTCACCCTCCACCGGACTACCAGCACAACGTCTACATACCCGGGACCCCCTCGGGCTTCTGCACCCTGAGGCCCACTGTGCAGCGTAGCGAGCTGGACGTACACAACTCCTTCTCCACCTTCGGTAAGAGGAGACGTCTCCAGATGTCCCCCCAAGGAGAGGCTGCCATTATCAACAACGACTTGTACAACGACTGACTTGACTTATGACACTTGTAAACACTGACTGCCTGAATGAATGGTTGGATTGCATCAATTAAAGGATGTTTTCTGAGGAAAAGCGAAAGACTAGTCTTATATATTACTACTGAATGAACAAATAAATTACGGCTTTCTATGGTCTGAAAAAAAGAAACAAACAGAAGCGGTGGGTGACGTGATGAGCAAAAGTTGATGGATGATAAATGATTATCGTCTTTCATTCATTCCCAGAATAGACAGACTCTGATGGGGATTCATATGACATGTCACTATAACATGTTCAATATATACGTATTTGCCTATTATTATTATTGTTATTATGGTTATTATTTGGACAATCAAACTGAAGCAATTGTAAACACAGTCACAGAGTCAAAGTATTGGAAGACGGTTTTGCACATCCATATGAATTTATATTTTTGATTTTCATGAAAATAAATCTTGAGTTCCAATCAACCTTTTTTTTTAATGTATGATTGTTGGCTAGCAGAACCTGTGTGAATAGGAATAAATATCAATGTATAATATGCAAGCTGCAGCTGACGCAGACAGTTATAAAGTGTGGAAGGGGAACCTCTCCATCACATGTACTATATACATTTCGGGAAAATAAAATATTTTTTTCTTACACTCCCTTTTCGTCGTTCCTTGATTGCACCTTATGAGTTAACCCCTCCCCCTCACACGTCCTGGAACAGACTATACGTGGGCAAGTACTCACGCGCGCGCACGTGCAAAAGCCAAAAGCATATAGTTTGAGCTTTTTAAGTTTACGAAGCCAACCAGCTTGAGTCAATTATTTTGGGGGTGAAAAGTTCCAAAGCTGTTGGTAAGCTTTTTGCCTCAGTAAGCTGTTTTCCACGGCAAGGAATAAACAGAGTAAAATGCTAACATATGCTAATTAGAGCGCCTGCATTTCCATTTGCCCACAGAGAATAACAGGAGTTCATTAACTGAACAAACAGACCCTCCTCTCTCGAAATATCACTTTAATTAAGTCCACGAGCACGAGTACAAGCATCGGGGGGCTAAGCTGCAAATGCCACACCTGGATGTGATTTACAGAGCTCCTCTCTCTCTCTCTCTGCCCTTTACATCTTTTTTCTTCTTTTCTCAAGGATCGAGTCCTTATTTCCAAGCATCAACAGGTGAGAGCTGGCTGGGATCGAGTGGGCTAATTAGGTCAGCGCATGGCTCAGATTGAAAATAATTCTGCTATTAAGGAAACAGGTGCCCACAGAGATATTGAAGGCTCTAGCTGGGAGCAGACTAACCTATTCCTACGCCGAGGTGATCCGTGGGGGCAGATGTAGAAAAGAGCAGAGGTATTTAGGTCAGCTTGTCTTACTTTCAAATGACTGAAACATAGAGCTAAATACTTGGAATAAAAGTTTAGGATAATTTTCACAAACTTCAAACTGGGCTAGTTACCAGTCCAGAGCCACACCTGAATTACGTTATAGGGCCACTCATGACAGTGAATAACCCATTGTCAAGTGACATGCTACCTCATCATCATCGGCGGTCACTCGGGGTCGAGTATGACTGTACTCCTTCTGGGTCCTTCTGGGTCTTCAGCTGGGTGTAGAGGCCGATTCTGCAGCCACATAATGGGAGGACGCCTGCGCGTGACAGTTTTTTATGAGGAGAGGCTGATGTATCTGAAGCCACTACACGGTCCTTGGCAGGGGGTGGTTAGAGTCTAATGACATGGAGAACCAAGATAATTGGGGACCACCCTCTGTTGGAGCCTTCATCCACCTTCACTTCCATTGTGACCTGGAGACAGTTCCACCGCTGAGGTCTTTGTTGGATCGCGCTTTGTCTGGAACATCCCCCTTGACCTATCCACCTTGGGTGACCCTACCAGGAGCTAAGCTCCGGAGTCTCTCAAGAGACATGCAACCTAACCATTGGTGGATCCATGTGACCTAACCTTAACCACTACCCAACATGTGTGTCAATAATATTCATAAATCAGGGCAGATGTTTCACACTGGAGTCTATGGAGCCCTCCCCAACCTGGCCTTGTCAATAGAACCAATACATGCACCATGGAATGAGAATGAGTTGGCCTACTATAATGCTGCATACACTGTTTTGTTGTGTTATGATGTGCTGAATAGTATCGTGTGTAGTTTTGGAGCACTAAGTAGGCCATAGTTCAACAAAACTATGAAGTACTAACATAACATCAGAAGGATGGTGCTCCTGTATACCACACAAATTAGCAGTAAATGGCATTGTTATGATGACACTAGATAAATGTCTTGTGTTTTATATGGACTACAAAATTGCCAGACATGTATGAGGGAATTTAGGGTGGCAAAATCAGCCACTGCATCTCGTGTCTCCCTCTGCAGTGGCAGTGAGGCCTACCAGTGAGGACAAAATAGTGTTTGGCAGAGATACAGTATCACTGAACCAACCAGTCCTTTATTTTCCTTTATTTTTTTTTTTATAACTTTGTTTATTGAATTTTCCGCATAATCAACATTTACAAAATAATTGTCCTCGTAAGTTGTACAGCATGAACACAAAACACATCCAACAATACACTAACACACCAGAATACAATGAGGAATAAAAACACACCCTCAAAGGAGAAAAAAAATCAAATCAAATCAAAACAAATTAACTAAAATAATTAAAAAAATAAAAAATAAATAAAAATAACTAAATAAATACAAGTACACATATTCCAATGCACTTGTCCGCAGGCCAGCCAACCCAGCACAGTCCCTCACAGACATCATGTACACATACACCCTACCTCCTTCATCACCGGAGCTTGCCACGCCCCCACCTCCATCCAACAAGGACATCAATAAAAAGGAAAAAATATGCATATATATATACACACACATCACTCTGGAATAACAGGGAAATGAAGTCGCTTAACATAAGAAAAGAAGGGGGTCCACATTGCCCAGAATTTGTTTAGGGACCCTTTGAGGGTGTGCCTAATTTTTTCCAGCTTTATACAATTTAAAACAGACTTAATCCAAAGAGCATGAGAAGGGGGTGCAGAGGATTTCCAACTAAGCAAAACCAATCGTCTCGCCAACAGGGTAACAAAGGCAATAAAATCCTTATTAATATTGGTCAGTTGCAATGTGGGCGAGGGCACCCCAAATAGCGCAATAAAAGGGTCTGGCTTGATCTGTGTGTCACATACTTCTGAAAGTGTGCTAAAAATATCTTTCCAAAAACCATCAAGAGATGAGCAACACCAAAACATGTGCACATGGTTAGCAGGAGACTGGTTACACCTCACACAGTTAGGATTTATGTCTTTGTAAATTTTCGCTAGTCTCGCTTTGGTCCAATGAGCCCTATGAATGATTTTGCATTGAATGAGACCATGTCGGGCGCAGACCGAAGAGGTATGTACCCTTCCGAGTGCCCTCTCCCACAGCCCATCAGATATTCCCTCCCCCAGTTCCTCCTCCCATGAGGATTTAATGTCATTAAGTGAGGCAATTCTTAAAGAACAAATTTGTCTATAAATTATTGACAAGGTACCTTTCAGAGTGGGAAGCGGGGTAAGAAAGGTGTCAAACTGTGTTTCACCAGGAAGGGTGGGGAAATGAGGATCCAAATTGCGGACGTAACTCCGGATCTGTAAAAATCTAAAAAAATGATGCCTGGGAAGACCAAATTTAACTGCTAGTTGCTCAAACGTACTAAATGTATTGTCAATGTAGAGATCTTTAAACCTTTTTATACCAAGACTAGACCATATTGAGAAAGCACTATCAACCATAGATGGGGCAAAAGCAGGGTTCGAGGCCATCTGAGCAGAAAGAGAGGTTGTCTGAAACCCAAAATGGCGTCTAAATTGATTCCAGATCCTCAATGTTGTTTTGACACACACATTCTTGGTGAAAGAGGAATAAGGGCCTGTAATGGAGGAGTGAGCGAGGGAAGACAATGATGCCGGTACAGACGAAGCAGCTTCCATCTTTAACCAAATTGGGGACGGGGACATCTCTCCACCTCGCAACCAGAACTGAATGACCCTAAGATTAGCCGCCCAATAATAAAATCTAAAATCTGGTAGCGCCATACCTCCGTCTGACTTGGGTCTCTGCAAGAGCTGTTTTCGTATCCTAGGAGTCTTCTTATCCCATATGAAAGGTAGAATTAGGCCGTCTATTTTTTTGAAAAATGTGTTGGGAAGAAAAATCGGTAGGCACTGAAAGAGATATAAAAATTTAGGGAGTGTGTTCATTTTAACAGAATTAATTCTCGCTACTAAAGAGAGGTGCATCACTGACCAGCGTTCAAAATCATCCTTAGTGCGGGTTAAAAGCGAGGAAAAGTTGGCCCGAAAAAGGTTTTCAAATCGACTCGTGACCTGTACACCAAGATAAGTGAAACAACTATGAGCAACTTTGAATGGCAAGGTATGTAATGGGAATTTTTCCGCAGTCACATTAAGCGGCATCAATTCGCTTTTACTGAGATTCAGTTTATACCCTGATAAATGACCAAAGGATGTAATAGTAGCAAGGGCAGCAGGAACAGAAACAGAAAGATTAGATGTGTATAGCAATAAGTCATCTGCATATAAAGACACCTTGTGCTCATGTCCGTATCTAACTATACCTTTGATAAGAGGGTTGGAACGAAGTGCTATTGCAAGGGGTTCTATGGTGAGAGCAAACAATAAAGGGCTTAGAGGGCAACCCTGGCGTGTTGACCGTTGCAGAGGGAAACAGCCTGACTGAGTGTTATTAGTCCTGACAGAGGCTTGGGGGGACGCATACAGAAGTCTTACCCAAGTAGTGAATTTTGAACCAAAGCCGAATTTATTTAGTGTATAGAAAAGGTACTTCCACTCCACCCTGTCAAACGCCTTCTCCGCGTCCAGGGATATAATGGCCTCCGAGGTGTTGGTGTCAGAGGAATTGTACATGATATTAAATAGTCGCCTAAGATTGAAGAATGAATGTCTATTTCTAATAAATCCTGTTTGATCAGGAGAGATAATCGATGGGAGAACTGTTTCCAGGCGTGTTGCCAGAAGTTTGGCTAAAATCTTATAGTCAACATTTAACAGGCTAATTGGACGATATGATGCACATTCAAGAGGGTCTTTATTATTTTTAAGAATTAAACAGATAGTCGCTTGAGTGAGAGTCTGTGGAAGAATACCATTAACAAATGCTTCATTATACATTTCAATTAGAATAGGGGCTATTTTGGGGAGAAGCTTTTTATAAAACTCTGTCGAGTAACCGTCAGGCCCTGGGCTTCTCCCGGATTGAAGGGATTTGACAGCTCTAGACAGTTCTTCAACAGTGATTGGTTGTTCTAATTCTTTAACCAAATCCTGGTTGACTAAAGGTACATCAAGGGAGTGGAAGAAGTCATCAAATTCTGATAAATCAGCATCACCTTCAGAAGTATATAGAGACTGGTAGAAACTTCTGAACTCATCATTTATCTCCCTAGGGTCTAATGATATTCCGGATGATGTATGAATTTTGGGAATTTGATGTGATGATGAAACTTGACGCAACTTGTGTGCTAATAACTTACTGGCTTTGTCTCCCTGTTCATAGTAGGTGCTCCTAGACTTGACAAGCAGCTCAGTAACTTGATCTGTTAGCAAAGTGTCAAATTCTGCTTGCAAAGTTAAGCGCTCCTTATAAATATCTGGAGATGGTGAAACGGAATATGCGTTATCTAATTGGGCAATGCGGCGTGTTAGCATGGACAATTTATCTTTTTTAAGTTTGTTCTCATATGTGGTGTAGGAAATAATTTCACCTCTAAGATAAGCTTTCAAAGTTTCCCATAGGGTAGACGCAGAGATACCTGGGGTTCTATTTGTATCCATAAAAAAGTCAATTTGGGCCGAAGCAAAGTTAATAAAATTTTCGCTACTGAGTAATTAAGTGTTAAGCCGCCAAGGCGGTCTCTGATTATTAGCTGTTTGAAAGACTACTCCCATAGTGACAGGGGCATGGTCCGAAACCACAATTGGATTATATAAGCACGAAGATATGGAATGGAGAAGTCTATCATCTACAAGGAAGTAGTCTATGCGCGTAAAAGTGTGGTGTACCGAAGAGAAAAAAGAGTATGCCCTCCCAGATGGATTAAATGTTCTCCAAGGGTCTGAAACAGCGAAATCAGACATAAAGGTACGGACAACCCCAGCTGAGGTTGATAAAGTAGTAGATTTAGTGGAGGATCGATCCAAATGTGGGTCCAACCAGCAGTTAAAGTCACCGCCTATGATCAGCATATGGGAGGACATATCAGGGAGTGTGGAGAAAACCGATTTGAAAAAATCCCCATTGTCCCAATTAGGACCATAAACATTAACAAGAACCACCTTCGTATCGAATAACCTACCACTGACAATTACATATCTACCATTGGGATCAGCTATCACATTAGAACATGTAAAAGGTACTGATTTGTGAAGTAAGATAGCCACCCCTCTTGACCTACTCTGAAATGAGGAATGGAACACCTGACCCACCCATCTGCACCTAAGTATTGAGTGTTGTGGTACCTTGAGATGAGTTTCTTGGAGGAAGATAATGTGAGCTTTCAACTGATGGAGGTGGTGGAGAACCTTACTGCGTTTAACTGGGTTGTTAATGCCCCTACAATTCCAAGTGAGAAAATTAAAACCATTCCCTCCAGCAGGATGAGCTACGTCAGGCTGAGTCATGTCTTAAGAGAGAGAGTACATGTTAAGGACAAGGCATAATGCAAATTAAATATTTTGGCTGACCTCAATAGTGCAAATTCAAAAAACAAAAACAAGTGACAAAACACAAGAAAACAAAACACAAATACAGAAGGAAAAAAACCCTCCCACAAAATCCCTCTTGCCGAAGCATCTCCCCAACTGAGATGCAAGCAAACCCCTAAATACAAAAAACCTTTAGAGCAACGCATACCAACTTAGCTAGCTTACTCTTAGCTACCTGAGATTTGTGACCATTGAACTAGAATAAAGCAAATGTGCATAAGTCGGTCTCCAATAACATTAGGACCCGAGGAAAACTAACTCAGTTAAGAGAGGTACAAAATCTATAAAGTGGCAAAATTGAACTTCAGCCATGTAAACAACCAAATACTGGCAGTGCAGGCAGCTCAGATCAAAACAAAATGAAATGAGAATGACACAAATAGTAGGCAGTAATGTAAGTGGAATAAAATATATCTCCACATTATATCACCTTAATGTGAGTAGTCCGCTGTATACTCATCAACATGTATTGAAAATAAAAATAAAAAACCCACTACATTCAAGTGTCAACAATGAGCACTGCAAGGCTAGCTTCACTCTCCAACATGTACTGAAAATAAAAAAACAGCTGCGTTCAAATGTCAACAATGAGCACTGCAAGACCAACTTCACTAGCTAATCTGCCTACCAGCCAGCCCGCTAACTAGCCTGCTAACCAGACCAGCCAACTGATATTTTGAGCTACAGACCCGGCGGTGGCATGACAGCTTTTTTCACCCTGTTTTTGATGAAATCGGCCGCAACAGCCGGGTCCTCAAACCTGTGTGTGGAGCTGTCCGGCAGGGTCAGTCTCAGAACCGCAGGGTAGATGAGACCATATTTCACGCCGGGACAGGCGCGCAGCTGGCGCTTAACATCTCCGAAGCTAGCCCGCTTCTTGGCCACAGCCGTGGTGTAGTCCGGAAATATCGAGACTCTTCTGCCCTTGTAGAGGAGAGGAGACGCATCTCCAGATCTCTTCAGCATGTCGTTCCGGACGTGAAAGAAATGCACCCTGATGACAAATGGTCGCGGAGGTTCACCCTCCCGGGGTCGGCTCCGCAGGGTGCGATGGGCCCGGTCTAGCAGCGGCTTCTCATCCAGGCCGAGCAGCTCCTGAAGCAGCCCGGCTACGAATTCTGTCGGTCGCGGGCCCCCCACTCCCTCCGGTATTCCCAGAAGACGGATGTTGTTCCTCCGCATTCTACCTTCCAGGTCCTCGCATCTGTTGTCCAGGTATGTCACCCTAGTTGTTAGTGAGCCGACGTTCGCCTCTAGCTCGGTAATCCGAGTGCTGTGATCAGTAGCACTGCGCTCCAGCTCTGATAAAACGACTCCATGTGCGTCGAGTTTATTCTGGATCCTCTCGATAGATCTTTTAAGCTCGTCTTTGACCAGTATCATCTCTGATCTGAGAGTGGTAGCTGAAGTGTCAATCTTACCGAAAATATCGGTTTTGAGGGAGCCCATCATGGATTGTAGCATTTCCGCGGTCAGTACTGTCATGCTGTCAGCACTAGCTGTAGCACCCGATGTTGGGAGCGGATCAGATTCAGGAGAGGGCGCAGGCTTATTGCGGCCTGCTCTTGCAGACTCCGTTTTCGGTCGATTAGATGTCATTTCACCTTCAAAGTCCTCAAATATAGTGTGAATCGTTTAAAGGACTCTTTAGACGCTTGACCACCAAAGACATGCACGATTTAGCGAGATTAAATATATAAATTTGGTCACTAACTCAGGAGCAATAGAGAAACGTGTCCTACATCCTCGACGTCCCGGCCACGCCCCTTTATTTTCCTTTAAGAACAACGTCCTTTTTTGTGTTGAGCCTTAGCTAAAACACAGAATGTGTGAGAGGGTAATTAATTGCTCCCCTCCATCATAAGCGCTCGCCTACTTTTGACGCTGAAGGTAGAGTTAATTAATTTTACATTGCAGTATCCTAGCAATCACATCTTCGCATGACATACGATCCATGAACAAGGTGTCACAGGAAACAGAGGATCATTAATTAGACAGATAAATGCTTACCGTTGTATGCAAAATGTCAGAATTCAGGCATATTTCAAGATTGCATATAAGCAAATGAGAAATATTTGCACGAGAATACTGATGATTACAATCCCTGCACCTGCTGCAGGGAACCAATTGATAACAGACTCCACTATAAATGTCACGTTAAACCCTCTCATATCATGTGAGCTACCAATCAAATCAAACTCACTGAGATCTACTAAGTTCATAAAACTGTTCTTATTTTGGATTCTGATTGAAACTCTTAACCTCGTTGACCTGAAGGTTGGTCATTCACACTGGGAGCTGTCCATCTCTATGGTGCTGACACAAGGCATGACCAGTCTTCAATTTCGGAGAGGGAGTACTACCTGTCATATCCACAAGAGAGCGCATAGGTTGCACTGAATCGACGCCAATGAAAGACGACTGTGCAACTATGAGTCCTTAAGAGACCTACGAGAAACAAGCCTGTGACCCGTGTTTGAGTACAAATTTACTGTTTAATACATTTTGGATAAATATAAGAACGTTTGAATTGACAAAGGACCGCTTGAAAGTGTGTGCACTTATGATTCAATTCTAACAACACCATACATCGGTCCAGGCTCTAAAACACCAACCCCCCCCCCCCAAAAAAGAAAAAAAAGTGTATTTGTTTATTCCATATAATCACTTTTATATTACAATAGACATATGATTGGAGAAACTATTCAGCTTCTTACCTTTGGTATGGTGATAAATGTGTCCAGCAGAGGGTGTCTTTGAGTAAGAAACGCTACAAGCGACAAGTTTTGATGAACCTTTATTTTGCAAAATACAAAACTAACAAATTAACAAAATGAAAAAGATTCAATTTACATTCTTATTTCAGTGACGTAAAAGAGCACAAGCCGAAGCCCAAGGGTGGGAGGGAAATACAAGAGAACCAAAACAAAGTGAGATAAACTGTTAAATCACATTGATATATTTACAAAAAGCCACTCATTTCATTTGAATACTCAGAGAGGAAAAACAACGTGGCGCAGAAACAGAAATAGAGACGTTGAAAAGGACTGTAAGAAAGAGTGAAAGATAGTAATAGAAAAAATGTGTGTGTGTGCGCGCGCGCGTGTGTGTGTGGGAGGCACACATGAAAGTAGACAGTTGTCATCCAGGCTTTGTGTTTTTGAGCTCCTTGGAATACACAGATAAGCCAAAACATTAAAACCACTGACAGGTGAAGTGAATAACATTGATTATCTCGTTACAACCCACAGAGGTGCTCAAATTGCTGAAAAAGTTAATGCTCGTTATGATAGACAGCTGTCCGAACACAGTGCATCACATCTTGCTGTGCTGGGGCTGTGTAGCTGCAGACCGGTCAGAGTGCCCACGATGACCCCTGTCCACCGCCAAAAGCGTCTACAATGGGCACGTGAGAGAAGTGGACTATGGGGCAATGGAAGAATGCGGCCTGTTCTGATGAGTCATGTTTTCTTTTACGTCATGAAGACGGCTGGGCGCTCACTCGTCGCTTACTTGCGGAAGTGATTGTAATGATATGTGCCCACCAGGCCAGTAGGTGGCAGTATTGGTATAGCTTGTTTATTGTAGAGGGTTAAGGTTCATGCGCAGAACGTTCTAGGCTCAGACACGTTACCGCCATTGGGCAGACAAGACGTTATTAAATACACAGACAAGATGTACTTTTCAGCTTGATTTATTACATAACAGAGCATTTCATGGTGCCAGGAGTAAACCAAGTGTAACCCCCTATCGTATTACAATAGTTAATTTACATTAATGGGTACTCCTAAATCGGTACTGCCATTTTAAGAGACCGTGGTTCTACGTCAGGCTTGCTGGGCGGTACTCTTCGGCATTACGTTCTATGCGAGCTGGCAGATCGCCCGTCGTTACCGTGATTGCAAGCCTGAACATTTTTATTTCTTATATTAGGTAAGCATGTGTAAACCTATCAGTACCATGTGTAACATATTTTGTGTTGAATATCTTAAGTACCCTGAAAAGTAAAAGTTTAAATGTCGTTCATAAGTATATTTGCAACGTTGATGTGACTAGCCTATGGTTACTAGCCTTCACCACACTATGTGTTAGCTAGCATTAGCCACGAAATGTGAATTTAATTCTTTACTATACTGTGGTTTTAATATCTTCTAGAGGTTGATGTATTTTGGAAATGTTTACAAATGTTCACTTTAGGTTTGTTTTGTTTTGTTCAGTGAGTAGAAAATATTGTAGGTGGTAATTTTCTTAATGTTAATTTCAATCGTAGTATGTATTTTGCAATAGCAGTTAAACTCGTATTATTCTGCATTGCATTCTATGCGAGCTGGCAGATCACCAGTCGTTACCGTGATTGCAAGCCTGAACATTTTTATTTCTTATATTAGCGAACTGGTTTTTGGACACGGCCCACAACTTAGCTATTAAGGTTGCGTCTTCCCGCCAATCTACTTTGGGACCGGATGTGGTCAGCAGATTCATCCTTCCTAAATCGTCCATCGTTGACTGCGTAGCGCCTCCTGTTGGCGAACTCGATGAACTGTGAGCCAGGAAACACTTCACGGATTTATTCAAGTAAGACTGTACCAGTAGCCATTCACATCATGGATTTATTCAAGTAAAACTTCCAGTTAAGGGCCCCAACGAGATATCACCTTTTGTTTATTATTTTGTTTATTTGGGTGTTGTGCACAGCAGGGGTATTGCAGCGCTGCAACTTATCAGTGTATAATTCATACTTGTATTTTACATATACACTACCGTTCAAAAGTTTGGGATCACCCAAACAATTTTGTGTTTTCCATGAAAAGTCACACTTATTCACCATCATATGTTGTGAAATGAATAGAAAATAGAGTCAAGACATTGACAAGGTTAGAAATAATGATTTGTATTTGAAATAAGATTTTTTTTAAATCAAACTTTGCTTTCGTCAAAGAATCCTCCATTTGCAGCAATTACAGCATTGCAGACCTTTGGCATTCTAGCTGTTAATTTGTTGAGGTAATCTGGAGAAATTGCACCCCACGCTTCCAGAAGCAGCTTCCACAAGTTGGATTGGTTGGATGGGCACTTCTTGCGTACCATACGGTCAAGCTGCTCCCACAACAGCTCAATGGGGTTCAGATCTGGTGACTGCGCTGGCCACTCCATTACCGATAGAATACCAGCTGCCTGCTTCTGCTCTAAATAGTTCTTGCACAATTTGGAGGTGTGTTTAGGGTCATTGTCCTGTTGTAGGATGAAATTGGCTCCAATCAAGCGCTGTCCACTGGGTATGGCATGGCGTTGCAAAATGGAGTGATAGCCTTCCTTATTCAGAATCCCTTTTACCCTGTACAAATCTCCCACCTTACCAGCACCAAAGCAACCCCAGACCATCACATTACCTCCACCATGCTTAACAGATGGCGTCAGGCATTCTTCCAGCATCTTTTCATTTGTTCTGCGTCTCACAAACGTTCTTCTTTGTGATCCAAACACCTCAAACTTGGATTCATCCGTCCACAACACTTTTTTCCAGTCTTCCTCTGTCCAATGTCTGTGTTCTTTTGCCCATCTTAATCTTTTTTCTTTTATTGGTCAGTCTCAGATATGGCTTTTTCTTTGCCACTCTGCCCTGAAGCCCAGAATCCCGCAGCCGCCTCTTCACTGTAGATGTTGACACTGGTGTTTTGCGGGTACTATTTAATGAAGATGCCAGTTGGGGACCTGTGAGGCGTCTGTTTCTCAAACTAGAGACTCTAATGTACTTATCTTCTTGCTCAGTTGTGCAACGCGGCCTCCCACTTCTTTTTCTACTCTGGTTAGAGCCTGTTTGTGCTGTCCTCTGAAGGGAGTAGTACACACCGGTGTAGGAAATCTTCCATTTCTTAGCAATTTCTCGCATGGAATAGCCTTCATTTCTAAGAACAAGAATAGACTGTCGAGTTTCAGATGAAAGTTCTCTTTTTCTGGCCATTTTGAGCGTTTAATTGACCCCACAAATGTGATGCTCCAAAAACTCAATCTGCTCAAAGGAAGGTCAGTTTTGTAGCTTCTGTAACGAGCTAAACTGTTTTCGGATGTGTGAACATGATTGCACAAGGGTTTTCTAATCATCAATTAGCCTTCTGAGCCAATGAGCAAACACATTGTACACTTAGAACACTGGAGTGATAGTTGCTTGAAATGGGCCTCTATACACCTATGTAGATATTGCACCAAAAACCAGACATTTGCAGCTAGAATAGTCATTTACCACATTAGCAATGTATAGAGTGTATTTCTTTAAAGTTAAGACTAGTTTAAAGTTATCTTCATTGAACAGTACAGTGCTTTTCCTTCAAAAATATGGACATTTCAATGTGATCCCAAACTTTTGAACGGTAGTGTATATATATTTTTTGTATTTGCAAACCATCATATGAATATTGGTACATACTGTTATTCCCTATCTACATCTATCTAAAGTATAATTCCATGCAACTCTACTTACCTTGTGCCTCGTCCAGATCAGTAGCGTATCCAGAAATTTGCTGGTGGGTGGGTGTACATGAAACTAGGTGGGCAAATTAAGTTTATCTAATAGGCCTATGTGTATATATACATAATAACTACAATGTAGCCTTTGTGCAAGTACATAGTTTTTATATCCAGGGGACACTTTTATGACTCTGCTCATAAACCAATAAATCACTCAGACACAGAGCTACAATCAACGTCGGTTATTACTCGGAGCCTTCAATTAACTTTTTTAAAACAAACATCTGGGTTCCCAGCATGTATTGCTCACACACCTATGGCAAGTAGTGTAGGACAAAAACACAACAATAGTTACATGATATTACCACATGTATTTTGTGATCGCCAGTTTTGTAATTACACAAGCCAATGTTTAGTACAATATGAATTATATATGTATATACTTGTATAGTTACAATAGCGTTACTATGTTTATACACAGGTATTAGACACTTACAAGTATCCTACATAAGAACAAGAACATATTATTGTCTACCATTGTTGTCAAAATCACAGCACAAAACGATGTGGCTTGGTGTTGAACGTTGAAATAATTTCATCATAATCCAATGATTCGGTCAGTTCTCTTTCGAATGAGAGCAGTGACAAATTGTTCAGGCGGCCTGTGAGCATTGACGCCCTGTTGCTCGTTTTGATCCGATTGACAGTCGAGAAAAGAGGTTCTACTGTGCAGCTCGTAATGGGCAGAGTGATGATGGCTCGAAGGAGACTGTTCATGTTGGGAATTATGTCTTTATGACAGCTGTCAAGAACCTCGATGTGGGATGGATAGGAACGACCCTCGCTTACTTTTCGGTTATGCTGGTGTAAAAAAACAGTCAGTTCTGCATCCTCCACAGAAATACCATAACGTGTGCAGGGTGGCTGTATCGCTGTCATTTGACCAAATGAGTCCGATCGAGGCAGACAGGCAGTGGAGGCCTTCGTTATCCCATATGAGTCGTTCTGAAAACGGCTGTTGAACTCTCGAAGTTGTCGGTCCAATATCTCGTTCCATAATGCCCGTAGATCAGAGTTGCTTCTAATAGATGCTGCTTTCCCCAGGGTAGATGTAACGTGCGCGTTCCCAAACCTGGCTGGCAGTTTTCTGTTTCGGGAAATGGTGACATCCCAGTTGTAGATTTCATGTTTGGCCATTAACTCCTCAGTAAGCTTGATGACTTTATCAAAATCACCGGTAGAATTGTCTCTGAAAGCACTAAAACTGTCTTTAAGGCCTTCAATAAGATCAATGCAATCTGTGATTGACAGAGAGCGGGACTGTAATCCTTTGGTAGGAAAATCATTGGCATCAAATAACTTGGAAAACGTGACTAATAAGAACACAAATTTTTTGGTTTGCATTGGCTGTAGAAGAGATGTCGTGTATCTACAGGATAACTGAATTATACAACGAATCAAGGTGTATCTTGGTCTTCCTCTTTTATTTGCTAGACCGTAGTAACATTACAAAACAACTGCGTTAAGCGGGCACGAAAACACATGAGTGACCCTCTTGCTCTGTCTTCTTCCAAAGGGCGTGCACCAAAGTGGCGCACGTACATTTATACAACATACACAACCAATAGACATCGAGGGTCAGAGGTCAAACATAAAATACATATTACTGCAAATAAAAACATTTGTTTTCGTGTGTATCTCCATACACTACAAGAGACTCTGTCAACTTTAGTCTGACCTGTGCTATCAGCGAATTCAGCGAGAGTTTCCAATATTACATCAAACAGCTAAAACTTTATGCACTGAGCCAGACTTTGAGCTCCATCTGGTGTCAGTGGATCTCTCCAGTTTGAGACACGGTCTGTGTGGGTGCAGTTGCTTTTGAATTTCTAAACATCTGGCGTGCTGGTTCGTTCCAGTCATGAAATGATAGACTGTTCAAAATTTTTTTAAAAAGTGACCACGCTAGGAGATGCCTTCGACGCCGTACAAAGCACAAGGTTTAAGTGGTGTGTGTTACAATGTACATAGATTGCTTTGGGGAAAGTTTCCTTCAAAATTGTCTTAACCCCACTTCGACTACCAGACATAACCGCAGCCCCAACAAAACTGAGTCCAACACAAAAGGCAGGGTCTAGTTCTAGTCAACACCTCCAAAATCTTTTCAGAGATCCCATTTGCCATCATGTCCCCGGTTGCAACAAACCCGACTGCTCTCTCTTTCAATGCACCCTTGTAAAGATATCTTATGCAAACAGCAGCTAGTTCTCGTCTAGACAAATCTTTACATTCGTCCGCCCAAATGGCAAAATATGTGTCCGGTTGTTGGTGTAGCTCTGCTTTAATCTTTCTGAGAAGGAGCGATGCAGCCATTTCCAGCAGTTCATTCTGGATATCAGGCCTCATGAGAGTTGCATTTTTTGGGAGCTCGTCTAGTAGTCGCTTTTTAAGCAACTCTGGATCATCATTTGTTGAACACTGTTTGAGTCGAAACCAGCTAATTATGTGATTGGCTTCACCTGTAGGATGATATGACAAGTATTAAACTGAATTTTACGGGCTGGCCACTTGACAGCTGCATTGTTTGTTGAATGCTGGCTCTGTATAATGTGTTCTAACCAGATATGATTTACCGTTATGCAGGGCAGTCACCAGTTTTAGGGGGTTGTCACAAGACTTACACTGATGAGCCAAAAAATTAAAACCACTGAAGAGAATAACATTGATTATGTTGTTACAATGGCACCTGTCAGGGGTGTGATATATTAGGCAGCAAGTGAAGAGTCAGTTCTGGAAGTTGATGTGTTGGAAGCAGGAAAAGAGTGTAAGGATCAGAGCAACTTTGACAAGGGCTAAATTGTGATGGCCAGGCGACTGGGTCAGAGCATCTCCAAAATGGCAGGTCTTGTGGGGTGTTCCCAGTATATAGTGGTCAGTACCTACCAAAAGTGGTCCGAGGAAGGAAAACTGGTGACAGGGTCATGGGCACCCAAGGCTCATTGATGTGCATGGGGAGTGAAGGCTAGCCTGTCTGGTCCGATCTCGCAGGAGAGCTACTGTAGCTCAAATTGCTGAAAAAGTTATGCTGGCTGTGATAAACGGGTGTCAGAACACAGTGCATCGCAGCTTGCTGTGTACGGGGCTGTGTAGCCACAGACTGGTCAGAGAGCCCAGGTTATGACCCCTGTCCACTGCTGAAAGTGCCTACAATGAGGCACGTGAGAGTCAACTGGACCATGGTGCAGTGGAAGAATGTGGCCTGGTCTGATTAATCACGTTTTCTTTTACGTCCTGTGGACGGTCGGGTGCGTGTTTATCGTTTACCTGGGGAAGAGATGACACCAGTATGCACTATGGGAAGAAGACAAGCCAGCAGTGGCGGTGCGATGCTCTGCACGATGTTCTGCAGGGAAACCTTGGGTCCTGGCGTTCATGTGGATGTTACTTTGACATATATCACCTACCTAAACATTGTTGCGGACCAAGTAAACCCCTTCATGGCAACGGCATTCCCTGATGGCATTGGCCTCTTTCAACTGGATAGTGCACCCTGCCACACTTGCAAAAATGTTCAGGAATATCTTGAGGAACATGACAAGGAGTTCAAGGTGTTTCCTTGGCTTCCAAATTCCTCTTAAATATAGCAATTTGGTCAAGCGTCTGTGGGATGTACTGGAAAAACGAGTCCAATCCATGGAGACCCCACCTCGCAATTTACAGGACTTAAAGGATCTAAAGCCCACTGAGACAAATTTGTGATAGTGGGCTATACAGATAAAATTAACTTGACTTGATCTGCTGCTAACGTCTTGCTGCCAGAGGACACCTTCAGAGGTCTTGTGTTTTGGCAGCACGAGGGGAGACTGACAAAATATTAGGCAGGTAGTTTTAATGTTTTGGCTGATCGGTGTATATGCTTGCAGCGAAACCATGGGCGTTGCAACCGTGAGGGATGTGGGTGTTGTAACACCCCACTTCCTCTGAAACACCCTTCAATACCCCCCCACTTTTTTTTTGTGGGACTACACGAAACTAAAATCTGCAACAACAAAAAAAGCTCCGGAGTAGGCATTCTGTATCTGAATATATATGTATGTTCTAGTCACACACACATATGTGACTAGAACATACACTCACTGGCCACTTTATTAGGTACACCTTGCTAGTACCGGGTTGGACCCCCTTTTGCCTTCAGAACTGCCTTAATCCTTCGTGGCATAGATTCAACAAGGTACTGGAAACATTCCTCAGAGAGTTTGGTCCATGTTGACATGATAGCATCACGCAGTTGCTGCAGATTTGTCGGCTGCACATCCACGATGCGAATCTCCCAGTCCACCACATCCCAAAGGTGCTCTATTGGATTGAGATCTGGTGACTGTGGAGGCCATTTGAGTACAGTGAACTCATTGTCATGTTCAAGAAACCAGTCTGAGATGATTCGAGCTTTATGACATGGCGCGTTATCCTGCTGGAAGTAGCCATCAGACGATGGGAACACTGTGGTCATAAAGGGATGGACATGGTCAGCAACAATACTCAGGTAGGCTGTGGCGTTGACACGATGCTCAATTGGTACTAAGGGGCCAAAAGTGTGCCAAGAAAATATCCCCCACACCATTACACCACCACCACCAGCCTGAACCGTTGATACAAGGCAGGATGGATCCATGCTTTCATGTTGTTGACACCAAATTCTGACCCTACCATCCGAATGTCGCAGCAGAAATCGAGACTCATCAGACCAGGCAACGTTTTTCCAATCTTCTATTGTCCAATTTTGGTGAGCCTGTGCGAATTGGAGCCTCAGTTTCCTGTTCTTAGCTGACAGGAGTTGCACCCGGTGTGGTCTTCTGCTGCTGTAGCCCATCTGCCTCAAGGTTCGACATGTTGTGCGTTCAGAGATGCTCTTCTGCATACCTCGGATGTAATGAGTGGTTATTTGAGTTACTGTTGCCTTTCTATCAGCTCGAACCAGTCTGGCCATTCTCCTCTGACCTCTGGCATCAACAAGGCATTTTCGCCCACAGAACTGCCGCTCACTGGATATTTTCTCTTTTTCGGACCATTCTCTGTAAACCCTAGAGATGGTTGTGCGTGAAAATCCCAGTAGATCAGCAGTTTCTGAAATACTCGGACCAGCCCGTCTGGAATTAACAACCATGCCACGTTCAAAGTCACTTAAATCACCTTTCTTCCCCATTCTGATGCTCGGTTTGAACTGCAGCAGATCGTCTTGACCATGTCTACATGCCTAAATGCATTGAGTTGCTGCCATGTGATTGGCTGATTAGAAATTTGCGTTAACGAGCAGTTGGACAGGTGTGCCTAATAAAGTGGCCGGTGAGTGTATATATACACTACCGTTCAAAAGTTTGGGATCACCCAAACAATTTTGTGTTTTCCATGAAAAGTCACACTTATTCACCACCATATGTTGTGAAATGAATAGAAAATAGAGTCAAGACATTGACAAGGTTAGAAATAATGATTTGTATTTGAAATAAGATTTTTTTTACATCAAACTTTGCTTTCGTCAAAGAATCCTCCATTTGCAGCAATTACAGCATTGCAGACCTTTGGCATTCTAGCTGTTAATTTGTTGAGGTAATCTGGAGAAATTGCACCCCACGCTTCCAGAAGCAGCTCCCACAAGTTGGATTGGTTGGATGGGCACTTCTTGCGTACCATACGGTCAAGCTGCTCCCACAACAGCTCAATGGGGTTCAGATCTGGTGACTGCGCTGGCCACTCCATTACCGATAGAATACCAGCTGCCTGCTTCTGCTCTAAATAGTTCTTGCACAATTTGGAGGTGTGTTTAGGGTCATTGTCCTGTTGTAGGATGAAATTGGCTCCAATCAAGCGCTGTCCACTGGGTATGGCATGGCGTTGCAAAATGGAGTGATAGCCTTCCTTATTCAGAATCCCTTTTACCCTGTACAAATCTCCCACCTTACCAGCACCAAAGCAACCCCAGACCATCACATTACCTCCACCATGCTTAACAGATGGCGTCAGGCATTCTTCCAGCATCTTTTCATTTGTTCTGCGTCTCACAAACGTTCTTCTTTGTGATCCAAACACCTCAAACTTGGATTCATCCGTCCACAACACTTTTTTCCAGTCTTCCTCTGTCCAATGTCTGTGTTCTTTTGCCCATCTTAATCTTTTTCTTTTATTGGTCAGTCTCAGATATGGCTTTTTCTTTGCCACTCTGCCCTGAAGCCCAGAATCCCGCAGCCGCCTCTTCACTGTAGATGTTGACACTGGTGTTTTGCGGGTACTATTTAATGAAGATGCCAGTTGGGGACCTGTGAGGCGTCTGTTTCTCAAACTAGAGACTCTAATGTACTTATCTTCTTGCTCAGTTGTGCAACGCGGCCTCCCACTTCTTTTTCTACTCTGGTTAGCCTGTTTGTGCTGTCCTCTGAAGGGAGTAGTACACACCGGTGTAGGAAATCTTCAATTTCTTAGCAATTTCTCGCATGGAATAGCCTTCATTTCTAAGAACAAGAATAGACTGTCGAGTTTCAGATGAAAGTTCTCTTTTTCTGGCCATTTTGAGCGTTTAATTGACCCCACAAATGTGATGCTCCAGAAACTCAATCTGCTCAAAGGAAGGTCAGTTTTGTAGCTTCTGTAACGAGCTAAACTGTTTTCAGATGTGTGAACATGATTGCACAAGGGTTTTCTAATCATCAATTAGCCTTCTGAGCCAATGAGCAAACACATTGTACCATTAGAACACTGGAGTGATAGTTGCTTGAAATGGGCCTCTATACACCTATGTAGATATTGCACCAAAAACCAGACATTTGCAGCTAGAATAGTCATTTACCACATTAGCAATGTATAGAGTGTATTTCTTTAAAGTTAAGACTAGTTTAAAGTTATCTTCATTGAAAAGTACAGTGCTTTTCCTTCAAAAATATGGACATTTCGATGTGATCCCAAACTTTTGAACGGTAGTGTATGTTCTAGTCACACATTGAACGGCCATCCAGCCAATCAAAGGCAATCCAATCCATCAGAGAAGAGAGAACCGATTCAAACTCTGAAGTAACTAACGCTATGTGTGTGAAAAAAGGGCTTCTGAAGTGTCAAAAAATTTGAGGTATGAAACGATGCTGTATTAGGCTATGCGGATAGTAATATAAAATTTACTGTTGCAGTGTCTTGCTTAGTGATTCCAGCTAACTATCCAGGGTAGATATAGCCTAAAATGAAATATCCTAGATGAGGTAGCTAGCTAGGTCAATCATCCCTAATGTGAGCCAGCTAGCCAGGATGCTGAAAACATGGCTCCGTAGCTCCATGTCACAAACAAGCCTTAATAGTGTAGCCGAGTGTCATATACAACAGGAGAGGCTGCACAAGTTGGATAGACACATGATTGCTAAACCATTTGTTTCTTGTCATGACGACAGAGTACCTTTTGTTTTTTTTTTTAGTATGGCCAGGGGTAAATTGAGGTGGTTGGTCAGGGATACTTGCATGTAATTTTGAATATGTTAACATATGATCAATGACTTTATTGTTTGGTTGTAAAGTCACTTTTACTGACAGTTTTCAATGATTACAGAAGAGCTACCACTGTTCTCATCTCATGTCATCAATAGCTGCTACTCTGGGGTTGGGTTGCGCTGGCAGCAAGCTAAGTAGGGTCATCAATAGCTGCTTCTTCAGGGTTGGGTCGCGGTGGCAGTAAGCTAAGTAGGTCACTCCAGACGTCCCTCTCCCCAGCAACGCCCTCCAGCTCCTCCGAAGTATCCCAAGACGTTCCCAGGCCAGATTGGAGATGTAGTCCCTCCAGCGAGTTCTGGGTATACCTCGGGGTCTCCTCCCAGTTAGACGAACTGGGAAAACCCCAAAGGAAGACGCCTTGGAGGTATCCTAATCAGATGCCCAAACCACCTCAGCTGGCTCCTTTCGACGTGAAGGAGCAGCGGCTCTACTCCGAGCTCCGTCCGGATGTCCGAGCTCCCTCCGGATGTCCGAGCTCTTCACCCTATCTCTAAGGCTGAGCCCAGACAACCTACGGGGGAAACTCATTTCAGCCGCTTGTATCCGCGATCTCACCCTTTCAGTCACTACCCAAAGCTTATGACCATAGGTGAGGGTTGGAACGAAGATTGACTGGTAAATTGAGAGCTTAGCCTTCCGGCTCAGCTCCTTCTTCACCACAACGGTCCGGTATAATGTCCGCATTACTGCTGATGCTGCACCAACCCGCCTGTCAATCTCCCGCTCCATCCTCTGTTCTCAACATCTGATTTATTCTTGGAACAGAAAAGCTCGGTGTCGTTTAGTATCAGGTCAATTTGATACTTGATCAGTCTATTCCCTCATTATGTTTTCAACTTCTTTTTGTAAATGTTATATTTTATAAGTCTATGTTTGAAATCAAAGTTAAAAACTCATAAATTAAAAAAAGTCCTTTTATTTGTTGGATATGAAAACATGGTTTACACGCGCTGAAAAGTCTGAAGTCCACACTTAACGGTAGGACATGCTGACTAATTTAGTATGTTATGGTGTGACACCAACAGTTTACATTAAAACGTGATATTGTGGCGGACACTAGGGGCTATGCCTCTCACCCAGCAGGACTGTGAGCTGGGGGCGTGGTTTACGTTCCCGGGCTCGCCGGTGCAGGGTTGTTTCTACTGCAGTTGGTTTTTGGAGTTGAGGAATAAACATCAATCTCGCCTTGGTCTCCTGTGTTTTTCCTCATTCCTGCCACATTGGTGACCCCGAATTGAACATGTTTGGAGCAGAAGAGGAGTGTGAATCCACTTCGGCCATGCCGCCCCAACTCTCACAGCCGGCCGTTCTCGCCGAAGCTGTGAAACTCCCAGAGTTCTGGCAGAGCGACCCGGCCTCGTGGTTCCAGCGTGTCGAGGCGCTGTTCCACCTGCGTGGAATCTCCGCGGACGACTCCAGATATTATTTGGTCGTCGCTACGCTGGACCAGCAGTCCACACGCCGGGCCATGCAGCTGTTGCGCGCCCCTCCGCAACACGATAAATACATCGCCCTCAAACATCTTCTGCTCCGGAGGTACAGCCTATTTACCGCAGAGAGGGCAGATAGAATCCTTTCCCTATGCAGTTTGGGTGACGGGACGGGTGTGGATCTCATGGACAATATGCTGTCGCTGCTAGGCTCAGACGAAGGTGGATTCCTTTTCCCGCACGTTTTCCTGCGCCAGCTCCCGTCTCCTGTGCGCGCGGCTTTGGCTAACTCCCCGTGTCTGGCCGCTGGTGACTGCCGAGGTTTGGCTGAGAAGGCCGATCGGGTCCTGCTGGCTACCAGACGATTCTCTGTGCAGAGTGTGGAATCGGAGCCTCTGCAGCCGACGTCGGAGGACGCGGACCTGGCAGTGGTGGCTGAAGTGACTGCCCGGAGACGGCGCGGGAGAGGCCTCTGTTTCTTCCACCAGCGGTTCGGCGGCAAGGCGAGGCGCTGCGTCCCTCCGTGCACGTTTGAGGCGGCGGGAAACTCCAGGGCCAGCGCTCAGTAGCAGCTGTGGGCGCTTGCGGACGTAGTGAGCTGCTCTTCATTAAGGACACGATGTCAGGAAGACGGTTTCTGGTGGACTCAGGCTCGCAAAAGAGCCTACTCCCTCCTGCTAAGACAGACAGGTCCGCCGAAGGCGGCGGCCCACAGTTAAGTGCAGCTAACGGTTCGTCCATTGCGACGTTTGGCACAAGGTTGGTGACTGTTTGCTTCCACGGGCGCCATTTTGAGTGGGACTTTGCAGTGGCCGCCATTACTGTTCCTATTATCGGCGCGGATTTTCTGTGTGCTAATGGTCTGCTGGTTGATGTTGCAAACCGCCGTTTAATTGACGCTGTGTCTTTCGCCACTGTTCCGTGCGAGACAGGGGGAGCCAGGCCGTTAACACACGCTAACTTTTTAGCATTAGGTGATGTTTTTCAGCGTTTGCTGGCGGATTTTCCATCGGTGACTACGCCTGCCTTTTCCACCGCGGTTACTAAACACCGGGTACAACATTTCATTCCCACTCTGGGACCGCCAGTTTTTGCGCGCGCGCGGCGCCTCGACACAGTAAAATTGGCTATAGCTAAGGAGGAGTTCGCCATCATGGAGCGTCTGGGTATAGTGAGGCGTTCCAACAGCCCGTGGGCCTCGCCGCTTCACATGGTGCCCAAGGCGGATGGGTCGTGGCGGCCTTGCGGCGATTTTCGCCGCCTGAACAACGTCACCGCCAATGACCGCTATCCCATCCCACACATACAGGACTTTTCCATACGCCTGGCAGGTACCACTATTTTCTCTAAGGTGGACCTGGTGCGCGGCTATCATCAGGTTCCCGTGCGCGCAGAGGACGTGCCCAAGACCGCAGTGATCACCCCGTTTGGGCTTTTTGAGTTCATGCGCATGCCTTTTGGCTTGAAGGGGGCAGCGCAAACCTTTCAGAGGCTGATGGACTCGGTGTTGCGTGACCTTGCTTTCGTGTTCGTTTATCTCGACGACATATTAGCGGCCAGTCCGTCAGCTGAAGAGCACCTGGCGCACCTGGAACAGGTTTTCCGTCGTCTGGACGAACACGACCTGATAGTCAACCCGGCCAAGTGTCAGTTTGGACTGCCAGTGATTGACTTCTTGGGTCACTGCATTTCGCCGCAAGGCGCGGTCCTGTTGCCTTCTAAGGTGCAAGCGGTGGCGGAATTTCCCCGCCCAGTCTCTGTTAAGGCATTGCAGGAATTCTTGGGCATGGTGAATTTCTATAACCGTTTCCTCCCTCGCGCTGCCCACCTCCTTCAGCCACTTTACGAAGCCCTGCGGCTTAAGAAGGCTAACGACCCTGTCGACTGGACTCCCGAACAGGTCCAGGCCTTTGACGGAGCTAAGTGCGCCCTGGCTAACGCTGCCCTCCTCGCCCATCCCACACCCACGGCGTCCGTAGCTTTAATAACCGATGCATCTGACATAGCCGTGGGGGCTGTGGTTGAACAGCGTGTGGCGAATGCGTGGCAGCCACTCGCATTTTTTAGCTGCAAACTGCGGGATGGCGAATGCAAGTACAGGGTTTTTGACCGGGAGCTGCTGGCACTGCACCTTGCAACCTGGCATTTCCGCTTCCTGCTGGAGGGTCGCCCATTCACGGCTTATGTGGATCATAAGCCGCTGACTCTTGCCATGTCCAAGGTGACTGAGCCGTGGTCTGCTCGTCAACAGCGCCACCTAGCGGCGATCTCCGAGTTCACAACGGACATTCAGCATGTGGCCGGGAAGTCCAACCCTGTGGCTGATTGTCTGTCGCGTGTGCTTGTGTGTCCTGTGCACCTCGGTGTGGATTTCTCCGCTATGGCTACCGACCAGCCCAGCGACCCGGACGTCCTTGCCCTTAGGTCAGCGCGTACCGGTCTCAAGCTAGAGGACGCTGTGATGCAGGGAGGCAGCCCTGCCCTCCTCTGCGATGTCTCCACCGGCCGTCCCCGCCCCGTTGTTCTAGTGGCCTGGCGCCGTCGAGTTTTCGATTCGATTCACTCCCTCTCGCACCCTGGAGTTCGGGCGTCAGTGAAGTTGGTCGGTTCCAAGTTCGTCTGGCCTGGCCTCCGCAAGGACGTCAAGGGGTGGGCAGCTGCGTGTGTAGCGGGCCAGCCCGCTAAGGTCCACCAGCACACTAAATCGCCCCTCGAACCGTTTCCGATCCCGGCCAGACGTTTCGACCACGTGCATGTGGACCTGGTGGGCCCTCTACCTTCTTCACAGGGTTTTACGCACCTGCTCACAATGGTAGATCGGACCACCAGGTGGCCAGAGGCTGTCCCTCTATCCTCCACAACATCCTCGGATGTTGCACGCGCTTTTCTTTCCTCCTGGGTCGCCCGTTTCGGCACTCCGTCAGATATCACCTCAGACAGGGGCCCCCAGTTCGTGTCAGAGCTCTGGTCAGCACTTGCGCGATCCTTGGGTGTGCAGGTACACCGCACTACCGCGTATCACCCTCAGGCTAACGGGTTGTGTGAACGTTTTCACCGGTCGCTCAAGGCAGCGCTGCGCTCTCGGATGGTAACTGGGTGGACCTTGGGTTATGCTCGGGTTGCGTTCGGCTCCTAAGGAGGACCTCGACGCGTCACCCGCTGAGCTGGTGCTCGGTCAGCCGCTCCGCGTCCCTGGGGAATTTTGGCCTGGGAGTTCCGCTCCTCGACCCCGTCCGGCCGTTTATCCTTTTTTGTCTGACAGCACTCGGGTTCCAGGCCCCGTTCACCATTGTTTTCCGCGGTCGTTCGTGCCTGCGGAGCTCATGTCGGCTCGTTTTGTTTTTGTACGGCATGATGCTCACCGCTCGCCCCTCCAACCCCCATACGATGGCCCATTTCGGGTTCTTGAGACGGGTCCTAAGAGTTTTGTGCTAGATATGGGTGGGCGTAGGGAGCGTGTCACGCTTGATAGGCTTAAACCGGCGCACAGGGTGGCAGGCGAAGTTGTGTTTCCGGCCCAGGTTCCCCGTCGGGGTCGTCCTCCTTCCAGGACCCCGGCAGTGTCTTCACGGGTTCAGCGTTCTGCTTCTCAGCCGGTTTTGGACTGTGTTTCACCTACTGTTTCGGCTGAGGGACGGCGCAGCCGTTATGGCAGGCTGCTTAAGCCTCCAGTGAGACACTAATTTTCTTTCCAGGAGTCCCTTCTGGGTGTTCGGGGGGAGGGGGGGCTGTGTGGCGGACACTAGGGGCTATGCCTCTCACCCAGCAGGTCTGTGAGCTGGGGGCGTGGTTTACGTTCCCGGGCTCGCCGGTGCAGGGTTTTTCCTGCTGCAGTTGGTTTTTGGAGTTGAGGAATAAACATCAAACTCGCCTTGGTCTCCTGTGTTTTTCCTCATTCCTGCCACAATATATACATACTATTGATGTAAAGTAAATGTTGAAACACATGAAGTTATTAGTTATTTATGATGAATTTTTTCAAGGGGAAATTACTCCCCTCCCTCTCCCAGAAGTCCCCCCCCCCCACACACACTTTTAAAAAGGTTGATTCACCCCTGGCCCTGTGATGGACTGGCGGCCTGTACAGGGTGTCTCCCCGCCTGCCGCCCAATGACTGCTGGGATAGGCTCCAGCATCTCCGCAACCCCGGTTGGGATAAGCGGCTTGGATGATGAATGGATGGGTGGATGATTCACTCCTGAGCCAAACATTAGCTTTTTAATTTTGTTGTTTTGTGCCATGCTGTTTAAAATATTCATAATCTTTAGGTGATTTATGATTCGCATATTTGCATATAGTATATATATAAAATATGGATATGGCAGAGTTGAAGATGCTATAGGGACAGCTCAGGGCTTGGGCAGTCTGGAGACAAAGCAAGAGAGGCAAGATTGAGATGGTTTGGACGTGTGAAGGAGAGATGCTGGGTATATTGGCAGAAGGATGCTGAATATGGAGCTGCCAGGGAAGAGGAAAAGAGGTTTATAGATGTGAGATGTGATGATCCCTCCGCTCTACTAGGGGCGCCTGTGATTTTGTGTTCGTCTTTGTCCTGCAGGATCCTGGTGAGGGGCGGAGGCTCGTTATAATCTTGGTGAGGGGCGGAGGCTAGTTATTTTTTGCTCATGAGCTGAGTGCGGACTACCACGTTATTTTCGTTGCTCTTTGTCGTTTTGTAAATAAATGTGCTTGGGCAAAATTGCAAACTCGTCTGGTCTCCGATATTTGTCGCAGCCTACGAGCCGGGTTGTGGCATATGGGGGCTCGTCCTTTGTTGATCCCGTATTGGCGTGATGTCAGGTCAGCTTAAGCGTTGTAAACTGCGCCTCGTTTTAGAAAGTGAGTCGCGCATTCTGTTGTTGGGAGACATTGACGAGATTGGTAAGTGATTGTTTGTTGTTTTAAGTTAATGTAAGTAGCTATACTGGGTAAGGAGTCGTTGATTTGTTCTGAGGAGTGTGTGTTTGTGTCGCCACGCTGGTTATGCTGGTGTTTTTGTGGCGTTTGGTTCTGTCAGTCCTGGGCACGCCGGAATAAAATTGCCGTTCTGTCCCTGGATAGGCTTAAGAGCGGGTTCCCTTTGGAATTCGTTTGGGGGGTTGTTAGTGTGGTGAGAATGTGGTTGGAGCGGTTGTCTCGGGGGCACGTCCAAAGCTGCAGGTGGGTCGCCATTTTATGGTTGCTTCACCGGGCTTTTGGGTTTAAGTGTGTAAGTACTCACCACAAGTAGCACCTGAAGACTAGGGGGGAGCTTAGTTAGACTCTGGATAGGCAGTTAGAGGGATGGTGCTGCGGTGATAATTTTGGGCTGTGCATTGGGGCTGTGCGAGCTCAGTATGCTGCGGGTAGGATTTGTAACCTGTTTTGTTGCATCGGCAGTTTTGACGTGGTTTGGGCAGGCAAATTGTGCATAAGTCATGGCTAGTGTGGAGGATTTTTTGAGACCTCTGTCGGAGGAGTTTTTGGAGCACTGTTCGCAGGAGCAGTTGTTGAAAATCGCCGAGCATTTTTAATTGGAAGTCGGTAGTAAGAGAAGTCTGTGAATCTTCTCATTCCTCCGGGTCATGGTTATCCAAAGGAGTTGAATCAAGTGCAACTGGACTTGGTATATATCCGTGAAGACGTTTTGCCTCTCATCTGCTTCTTGGGTCTCCGAGAAACTCAGGAGAATTTTCAACAAACACCGCATCCCGGTATACTTCAAACCCAGCAACACACTCCGACAAAGACTGGTTCATCTCAAAGACCGTGTACCACACACCCAAAAAAGTAATCTGGTGTATGCTGTACAATGCAATGAGGATTGCACTGACCTATACATAGGAGAAACCAAACAACAACAACACAAACGGATGGCCCAACACAGAAGGCCAAACTCCTCAGGACAAGACTCGGCAGTCTATCCACACCTAAAGAAGACACACTCCTTCGAGGACAGCAACGTACACATTTTGGACAGAGAAGATAGATGGTTTGAAAGAGGGGTGAAGGAAGCCATCTATGCGAAACTGGAAAAACCATCCCTCAACAGAGGAGGAGGTCTGCGACTCCTCCTATCTCCCACTTACAATGCCGTCCTTTCATCTCTACCCAGGAGACTCAAGAAGCCTAGCCTCCAAGAACAACAGTCGGTCACTAACGGCTCCAACGACTCTCATGACTACTGAATAATGAAGTCGAAACTAACTCTCCCAATGACCGTCGCTGCTAAACAAATGCAAATCAATAGCTCGGATGGCAAGGGGTGCGGCTGGACATCGGAGCACAGGAGAGCCATGCATATCAATAGCTCCGATAACGACGGGCGCGGCCAAACATCGGTACACAAAAGAGCCACTCATATCTATGGCTCTGTTAGCGACGGGCGTTGGTAAACATCGGAACACAAAGAGCCATGGACATCTATAGCTCTGACAACGACTCCAAAGAGGATACATCCTGAGTCTCATCACCAGCCTGTCAGACTAGCTTGGTCTAGTCAGAAAGGCACGAACTGATGAAGCCTCTTGGATGAGAGGCGGAACGTCTTCACGGATATGTACCAAGTCCAGTTGCACTTGATTCAACTCCTTTGGGCAGTAAGAGAAGGAAGGGGAACGTTAAAGCTATTATTACAGCTAACTTGACTGAACTGGGAGTCGTTACACCCAAGTTGTATGCTGTTGGTCCTGGGCAGGAAACTTTCACTGTGCCTGGACCTGGTGAGGCTGGTTTAACTTTACAGCAGAGGAAAGAGCTGCTTCTGTTACTGAGAGAGACAGAGTGCGTGCTCAAATTGAGAGAGAAACTGAGAGAGAGCATTCTCAAATTGAGAGAGAAACTGAGAGAGAGCGTTCTCAAATTGAGAGGAAAAAACTGGTTGTCGAGAGGTTGACGAGGGAGGCAGAAATTAAAAGACTTGAGGTGGAGGAACGGAGGTTAAGATAGACTGCATCTGTTACCGGTGCGGGCCATGCCTCTTTTCCTGTTCCTGGTAGATCTAACAGTACCTCTGGTTCTTTTGATGTTACCAATAATCTGCGGTTGGTTCCTCAGTTTTGTGAAGGGGACCCAGATATTTTTTTCTCCCTTTTTCAGCTTGTAGTCGAGAGTAGAGAGTGGTCAGACTCTGACCGCACACCACTTTTGCAGTGCATGCTAACGGGTAAAGCGCAGGAGGCTTATTCTGCTCTCACTGTGGCTAAGAGTAAAGGGTATGCAACGGTCAAGGCTGCAGTGTTGAGAGCTTACGAGTTGGTACCTGAGGCATACCGCCAGAGGTTTCGGACATGGGAGAAGTCTGGGAAGCAGACGCATGTTGAGTTCGCCAGGGAGCTGGTTACCCATTTTAGTCGATGGTGTGCAGTTTTGAAAGTTGATACTTATGATGCTTTGTGTGATTTGGTTGTTCTGGAGCAGTTCAAAAATTCTGTTCCGGGGCACATTGCTGTATATATCAACGAACATAAGGTGCAGACTGCTGCGGAGGCAGCTAAGCTGGCAGATGAATATGTGCTGATGCACAGGTGTGATCGTGAGCATCATGCTTGTGATGATGGCAGCATGTTTCGTGTAGCGGGTAAGCGGGAGGAAAGAACTCGTCCTCGCCTCAGTAGGCCAGAACGGGCTACACGGGGCCAGATGTATTTTGATGCAACCAAAATTTACAATTATTGCAAAGGCAGGGGACATTGGAAAGCTGACTGTCCTAGACTTGGGAATAGTAGAGCGCTGGGGAAGTCTGCTGTGTGTACTGTTTCTGTGCAACATATCAGTCCTGTAATTTCCTCTTGTCACCAGGTGAGAGCTGAGGCAAGTTGTAAGTTGGAGGAGTCAGATTTCTCTGCATTCGTGTCTGACGGCTGCGTGTCACTGGTGGGGAATGACCTGGCTGGTACCCGTGTGTGGGCCGATGGTCCACCCCCCCGAGTAACGTCTTTACCATCTGTTACAGGGAAGCCAGATGAGAGTGCTCAGTGTTTCCCTGACGTGTTTACAGCGTGTGCGGTGACACAAAGGTGGAGCCTGAGCCTGTACCTGAGCAGGATGTAGCAGAGAAGAGTGGGACATTCTCTGTGGTTATTCCTGATTCTCTTTGTCTGTTTCTCGTAGTGACCTGGTGGGGGAGCAGAGAGCTGGTCCCTCGCTAAGTCAGCTGTTTGATGGAGTTCTCAGCATTGATGATGGAAGGAGTGCTGCGGGTGGTTACCTGCTGAAGGAGACAACCTGTTGGTGAGGAAATGGATGCCACATGGAGAAAACTTTGTTGGTGATCCCGTTTTTCAGATTGTTGTTCCTTCCAAGTCTTGTGATAAAGTGCTGAAAACATTTCATGAATCAGACAGGACATCTGGGGGTCCGTAAGACCTTTGACTATATTCTGCGGTATTTTTCTGGCCTCGCGTGAAGAGGGACGTGTCCAGGTATATTAGAACATGTCGTACATGTCAGTTGACTGGGAAGCCAAACCAGAGCATAAAACCAGCTCCTCTGTGTCCTATTCCTGCAGTCGGGCAACCATTTGAGCACCTGCTAATTGACTGCGTGGGTCCTTTAACTCGCTCGAAGTCTGGTAGCACATATTTGCTTACAGTGATGTGTCAGAGCACAAGGTATCCGGCTGCATATCCGCTAGGCTGCTGATACACCAAGCCGTACGCACTTGGTAGAGCATGATATTGATGTAGACGAGGCGCAGCCAATCCGCCAGCATTTTTACAGGGTGTCAGGAAAAATGAAAAGCGATGGACGCAGAGATAAAATATATGCTAGAGAATGGTATAGCAGAACCTTCATCTTCTAGCTGGGCGTCACCTTGTTTGCTGGTTGGTAAGTCTGATAAAAGCCCTGGGTTTTGTACGGATTACCGCAAAGCAAATAGGGTCACTAAACCAGACGCGTATCCACTGCTGTGCATTGACAACTGTGTGGATCAGGTTGGCTCGGCTCAGCTCAGTACGCCAGTAAATTTGATTTACTAAAGGGTTATTGGCAAGTACCGCTGTCCAAAAGAGCCAGAGAGATTTCGGCTTTCATAACCCCTTCTGGTCTTTTCTCCTATACAGTCATGAGTTTTGGGTTGCGTAATACACCAGCGACATTCCAGCGCCTGATGAATATGGTTGTGGCTGGGCTGGAGGGGTGTGCGGTATACCTCGACGACGTTGTGATCTACAGCAATACGTGGGAAGAACATTTGATTTGTATTAGAAAGCTGTTCGATCGTCTGGGTGATGCACGCCTGACGGTTAACTTGGCAAAGTGCGAGTTTGCTAAGGCCACCATCACCTACCTTGGTAAAGTAGTGTGGCAGAGGACCGTGCATCCGGTACAGGCAAAAGTGACTGCAATTGAGCAGTATCCAGTGCCAGCAACTAAGAGGGATTGCCAGCGTTTTCTGGGTCTTGCGGGTTACTACCGCAGTTTTTGTAAAAAACTTTTTGACTGGTAGCACCTTTGACAGATTTACTTAAAAAGCAAGGCAAAGTTTATTTGGTCAATTTTGTGTCAAAAAGCCTTTGACAATGTTAAATTTGTTCTGTGCTCACCCCCTGTTTTTGCAGTTCCATGCATGGACAGGCTCTTCAGGCTGCATGTTGATGCAAGTGATGTAGGAGCAGGTGCTGTCCTGTTTCAGTGCGATGACAGTGGTGTGGAACATCCCGTGAGTTTCTACTCGGAAGAAATTTAACTCTTTTCACTTAAATTATTCCGTTATCGAGAAGGAGACACTTGCACTTATTTGGGCACTACAGTATTTCGAGGTCTATGTTGACTCCGGTTCTGTCCCTCCGATGGTCTACACAGACCATAACCCAATTACCTTTTTACATTCTCGACGCTGCCCAAACCGTAGGTTGATGCGGTGGATTTTGTTTTTGCAGCCTTATTGTTTGGATATCCGCCACATTAAAGGCTCTGAAAATATTGTGGCAGATGCTTTGTCAAGAGCACCCTGCTCTTAAGTTGTACTGTACTGTTTAATGTGTAACCTCTCTGGCCTTATATCGCTCTTTGTCACTCGGAAATGCTTCTCCAGGCGCCGGAGTTGCTGGGTTGCAGGGTGTAGTTGGTTGGCTGGGGGAGACTCTTTAAGAACCGGTCTGTACAGAACATGTATATGGTTAAAAGCAGTTAAGCTATAAAGTTATTCCTATTCACTATTTTGATTTTGAAGTAGTTGTGGTCTGCCGGTTTTCCCGCTAAGAATCCTGTTTTTATGGGGGGGGGGGGGGGGTGTGTGTGTGTGTGTGACGACGCTCTGCTCCACTAGAGGCGCCTGTGATTTTGTGTTCTTTGTCTTGCAGGATCCTGGTGAGGGGCGGAGGCTTGTCATAATCTTGGTGACGGGCGGAAGCTCGTCCCTTCTTGCTCATGAGCTGAGTGTGGACTACCATGTTATTTTCGTTGCTCTTTGTCGTTTTGTAAATAAATGTGCTTGGGTAAAATTGCAAACTCATCTGGTCTCCCATCTTTGTCGCAGCCTACAAAGGAAGATGCAGAGGAAAGCAAGAGATGGAAACGGATGATCCGCTGTGGCGACCCCTAACGAGAGCAGCCGAAAGTAGTAGTAGATACTCCATCCATCCATCCATTGTTTTAACCGCTTATCCTACTGTCAGGGTCGCGGGGATGCTGGAGCCTATTCCAGCAGTCATTGGGCGGCAGGCGGGGAGACAACCTGGACAGGCCGCCAGGCCATCACAGGGCTGACACACACACACACACACACACACACACACACACACACACACACACACACACACACACACAAACATTCATACCTACGGACAATTTAGTACGGCCAATTCACTTGACTTACATGTCTTTGGACTATGGGAGGAAACCGGAGCCCCCGGAGGAAACCCACGCAGACTCGAGGAGAACATGCAAACTCCACACAGAGGATGAACCGGGACGACCCCCAAGGTTGTACTACCCCGAAGCTCGAACCCGGGACCTTCTTGCTGTGAGGCGACCGTGCTAACCACTGTGCCACCGTGCCGCCTGTAGTAGATACTATTTGGGCAATTAATGCTGAGAATTTAACGTTGGCAGTGGGAACGGTAACAGCCACGTTAAGGCACATATATCTAAACTGTAAATCTGCTTCCAAGCAAAAGGCAAACAGGTCTAAGTTGAACGAAGGCTAGAGTGAACAAAGGCAAGCGCAACTTTTTCAAGCCAAGATTTCGTCAAGCAAGGACTGCTCTATTTAGATCCGGTCAGTCATCTGTATTTTGTGTACCTAGTATAGACTATGTGTTTCCTTCACATTCCTGTCCTTTCCTCTTCCCGGGGCTGGCATAGACGTTGGGTCACTCCTAGGCGCTGTGACCCTACCAAGCTCATCTATCCCACTCTCTCTACTCACGTTGGGCAAGTGGTGACGGGAGGGCTCTGGAATTGCCAGTCTGCGGTGCCGAAAGCTGAGTTTATCACAGGCTACGCATCCTTGCTCTCCCTCAACTTTCTTGCTCTAACTGAGACCTGGATCATGCCAGAAAACTACCACACCCGCAGCTCTGTCAGACGGGCACTCTTTTTCTCACACTCCCAGAGCTGGGAGGCGAGGTGGTGGTTGGTACTGGCCTGCTTAATCTCCCTGAAATGGAAATACTCTCTTGTTTCCATTCCACAATTTTCTGCACCCTCTTTTGAATTTCATGCCGTTACTGTCTCTTATCCAGTCAAACTCACTGTTGCGGTTGTGTACCGCCCACCAGGCCCCCTTGGTGAGTTTCTGGAGGAGCTTGACACACTTGTCTCGCACTTCCCTCTTGATGACTCTGCACTTATCCTTCTCTGTGACTTCAACATCCACACTGACAAGCGAGATCCTTTTCTTTCTTTCCTCTCCTCCTTTGACCTTCACCTCTCACCCTCTCCTACCCACAAGGCCGGCAACCAGCTGGACCTTGTCTTTACTGGACACTGTCCTATTTCCAATCTCTGTTACTCCCCTCCAGCTCTCTGACCACTATTTCATGTCCTACACTCTCCCTCTCTTCACCCCCCTCAGCCCCTCCCTCTACCCACACGGTTTCCACCCGTAGACACCTCCGCGCTCTCTCCGCCACTGATCTTTCTTCCTCTGTTACCTCTATCCTCCCTACACCTGAAGCTTTCTCTCTCCTACCCCTGACACTGCTACTGATCTTCTTCTCTCTACCCTCTCCTCTTCTCTGGGCAATCTCTGTCCCCTCACCTCCAGGCCTGCACGCCCAACTCCACCTGCCCCTTGGCTGTCTGACTCGGTACTTACTTACAGATGGAGCCTAAGAGTGGCAGAGCGCAAATGGAGAGAAGGCAAACTCCTAGAGGACCTTCTCAACTTCCAATATCTTCTTTCCACTTTCTCCTCCTCCATTTCTGTTGCTAAGGCTACCTTCTGTCACTCTAAAATCCTATCCTCTGCCTCTAATCCTAAGAAACTCTTTGAAACCTCTACACTTCTTCAACCCCCACCTCCTCCCCCTACTTCCTCCGTTCTCCCTGATGACTTTGCTAACTCTTTGACAAGAAGGTAAACGACATCAGATCCTCCTTTTCTCACCACTCGGTTAGTGCTCCTTGCACTAGACCACCCTCTGCACCCTCCCTCACCTCTCCACGTCCCACCCTATCCCACCTCGCTCCCATCTCCCCTGACGAGGTCCTCAACCTCATCACATCCAGTCGCCCCACCACATGCTCCCCTCTCCTCTTCAGCCTGTAGCACCTGAAGTCCTTCCCTTTCTAACCCAGCTCATCAACACCTCCCTCCAGACAGGATGCTTTCCATCTGCCTTCAAGACTGCTAGAGTCACCCCCCTTCCCAAGAAGCCATCACTTAACCCCTCTGACGTCAAAAACTACAGACCGATTTCCCTTCTACCCTTTCTATCCAAAACGTTCGAACGTGCTGTCTTTAACCAACTTTCTTTGTACCTCCACCAGAACAACCTCCTGGACCCCAACCAGTCTGGGTTCAAGGTGGGTCACTCGACAGAGATGGCCCTCCTTGCTGTGACAGAATCGCTGCACTCTGTGAGAGCAAACTCTCTCTCCTCTGTCCTGATACTCCTGGACCTGTCAGCTGCGTTCGACATAGTAAACCACCAGAACCACCTCTCAACCCTCGAGGGGCTGGGTGTCACAGGCTCTGCACTCTCAATGTTTGCATCCTACCTGACGGGTTGCTCCTACCAGGTGACATGGAGGGGATCTGTCAGAGCCTCGCAGACTGACTACAGGCATTCCACATGGTTCGGTTCTGGGTCCTCTCCTTTTCTCTCTGTACACGACATCCCTGGGTTCTGTTATTTGCTCGCATGACTTCTCTTACCATTGTTATGCTGATGACACCCAGCTGATCTTGTCCTTTCCTCCCTCTGAAACACAAGTACGGACATCTCGGAGTGGATAGCGACACACCACCTGAAGCTCAATCTGGATAAGACAGAGCTGATGTTCCTCCCGGGGAAAGGTTGCCCGCACCGAGACCTGGCCATCACCATTGACAACACCGTGGTGACGCCAACTTGGACTGCGAGGAATCTAGGTGTGATCCTGGACGACCAACTCTCATTTGCTGCAAACATTGCATGGGTTGCTCGCTCCTGCAGATTTCTCCTCTATAATATCAGGAGGATTCGCCCATTCCTCACCGACGAGATGGCACAGGTGCTCATCCAGGCTCTGGTCAGCTCCCGGCTGGACCACGGCAACTCCCTCCTTGCTGGCGCCCCGGCAACGGCCATCAGACCTCTGGAGCTTGTTCAGAAAGCTGCAGCTCGTGTGGTGTTACCGCCCTAAGTTCTCTCACACAACTCCCCTTCTCATGTCCCTACACTGGCTCCCAGTAGCTGCTTGCATCCAGTTTAAGACTCTGGTGCTAGCCTACAAGGCAGTGAAAGGAACAGCTCCTTCCTATCTCCATGCCTTGGTCAAGCCCTACACCCCCGCCCGACCACTTTGTTCTGCTGCCTTGGGACGCCTGGTTGCCCCGTCGCGCAAGAGGCCCCTGCTGCCGATCGACCCGGCCACAGCTCTTTTCTGTCCTGGTCCCACAGTGATGGAATGAATTCCCCACTGAAGTCAGGACAGCAGAGTCGCTGCCCATCTTTTGGCGCAGGTTGAAAACTCATCTCTTTAAGAACTGCTACCCTGTTACTTGCTCTTAGCACTTATTGTATTCACTCATTTAAAAAAGCAAAAAATCTCTTTCTTGCACGTTTACTTTAGCACTGATTTTGCTCTTAGATTCTTGTTTAGATGCACTTATGACCTCTGATGACTAGTAGTTCTCCTGATTTCCTACGTTAAATGCACTTATTGTAAGTCGCGTTGGATAAAAGCGTTGGCTAAATGACTGTAATGTAATGTAATGTACCTAATGTTGTTTCAGGAAGGGCCCATAATGAAAAGTGTTTGGGGATACAAGGGTGCTGTGCACGGAAATGGAGAGCATGTGGCTTTGGCTGAGGCTGCCATCCACGTTTTAGAAACTGTGAAGTTGGAGCGGTACAATAACAACATTTCTGACCTTTTTAAAGCATTGTACCCTCTCAATAATTCTCCTTTTGCTGGTTCCGGGCCCATCCCTGATGGGGAATCAGTCTGTGACTCATCCATTGGTGTACGTTTTGGAGATGACATGGATGTCCAGGTTGTTTGTTGCTTGGTTTATGGGTTGGCTGTTCACCAAATAACGCATACTGAACCATGATAATTTCACCTGTTTCTGCGTAAAACCACTGTTTTGTGTATTGTTTTGCTGTGCACTGAACTCTGCTGTATAGACATTGATTGTATATAGCTTGTGCTCTCTTTCTAAATTTAAGTCAAACGAATTTCCTTCTGCTTAACAACATATTGTCGAGGCCAGTTCGCCGATAAGAGAGTTCTTTCCATCCTCTCCGTTCGCTTCTATTCAGAGTGACCTGAAACATTTCCACTCGATTTTTTTTTAATCACGGACAGAACACCTGGAAGAAATGTTAAGGTCCTGTTTTATGGCTAGAAAGGAAAGTTCACGATAAGACCAAGGTCCTGTTAACTAGTGTATAAGCCTCAAGTTCCTTATTTATGCAAAGATACCCTTTATACAATTGTCGTCTTCATTGACTATGAAAATGTAATTTTAGTTATTAGAACTCTCCAGTGGGAGGCGCTCAACGGAGAGAAAACTGAAATGACTACTTCTCTCTGCATGAATAAAATATTTGTGATGATATGATAAAAATGAAACAAGTTGCATGTTTTTCTATCTTCACTCACATCTAAATCAACTTGCCAACTTGCGTGTGTATGATCACAAAGTGTGTTTACCCTTATTTATAAAGAGGGGGGACATATGATCGAAGATGCACTGTCTAAAATTGTGTGTTGATGGAACACGGTTGAGAGAAGTTTGGGCTGAGAAGGTGGTAGGCTGAGGGAAATTTACCAAGCAGTACAAACCTGATTCTATTCAAGGTCCTCAGCAATGACTGTACTGGTTTGTTTGTAGAATCAGGTTGGAAAAGAAGTTTGCACCCACACTGGCCCTTCCTGGAGCATGTTGCCTACCCCCGGTACAGGCCTATTTCTAGCCAGTGCGTTGTCTCACTATTACATCCAGGCTCAAATGGTTTACGTCACACGGTGTCACTGTTCACCACTGAATTCATAACCCATGTAGTATTTACGACACACCCATTGATTAAGGTTGGGAGGTGGACACATTAAGCCCTCTCTGGAAGAATATATAGTTGTTTATTTGAGATCAACATTAATGGTGATTTGTTTTCGAGCTCTCAAAAAAGTGGACCCCGGAGAAAGGATTTTTTTTGTTTTTCCTTCTTGGAGGGAAAAGATGCATCTGCGAGCTTTCTCTGCCTTTGTCTTGTGTGCAATATGGCCCAGTGCTTTGTCCGTGACGCGGTACTCCATACCCGAGGAGATGGAAAGGGACTCTGTCGTGGCAAATCTAGCCGCGGATTTGGGACTTGATCTTGGGGATCTTGCTCAGCGTGAGGTAAAGCTCGATATTTTCCACAACAAAAAATATCTAGACGTAAACAAAAAGACGGGCGAGCTTTACATTGTTGAAAAGATGGACAGAGAATACCTTTGCCCAATCAAAATTTCAGTCTCCTGTTTTCTGAAGCTAGATGTTATCATAGAAAACCCCCTACGAATATTCAACATTGAATTAGGCATAACAGATATAAACGATAATGCACCTTATTTTCGAAGGGACCGGGTAGAGCTCGACGTTTCAGAATCGGCGACGCCAGGGGAGAGGTTCTCTCTGCCTAATGCGGTGGACCCAGATGTTGGCTTGAATACAATAAAAACGTACGAACTCAGTGCTAGTCAACATTTCACAATAGAAATACAGACCGGCAGCGATGGTACTAAATACGTGGACCTCGTATTGACCGAGGCTTTAGACCGGGAGCAACGTCGTATTCATAACCTTATATTAACCGCAGTGGACGGCGGGGTCCCCGTGCGCTCTGGCACTGCCAATATTATTGTTCGGGTGCAGGATACAAATGACAATGCGCCCCAGTTTGATCAGCAGGTTTACACCATTAACATAACCGAAAATACCCCGTTCGGCACCGTATTGATGAAACTTAACGCCACAGATCTTGACGAAGGTCCCAATGCAGAGATAGTGTACTCTTTCACGCTTTACACGTCAGAAAAAACGCAAGACGTCTTTGCGCTGAATCCCGATACGGGAGAGATTACAGTGAAGGGCACTATTGACTATGAAGACACGAGATTCTACGAGATGCACATTGAAGCTAAAGACAAAGGGCTGCAGCCATTACTTGGGCATTGTAAAGTAGTGGTTTATGTGACGGATATGAATGACAACTATCCGGAAATCACCATACAGTCTGTTAAGAGCACAGTGGACGAGAACATTCCCATAGGAACCGTCATAGCCTTAGTAGGCATAAGCGACAGGGACACTGGTGACAACGGCAGAGTGAGTTTAGCCATAACCCACCCCTTGCCTTTTACGCTCAACAAGTCACCTGACAGACCCATCATTTATAAACTCATGGTGTCAGAGCCTTTAGATCGCGAACGAGTGCCGGAATATGACGTCACATTCATTGTGACAGACGCAGGAACGCCCCCGTTATCTGATAATGAAACGATAACAGTACATCTACTCGACGTAAATGACAATGCGCCAAATTTCCCCCAGTCCTTTTACACGATACGAGTAATGGAGAATAACGCACCTGGTGCTTTATTAAGCTCGCTCTCTGCATTTGATCCAGATCTCCATGAAAATCAGTATCTGGTTTATTTTATCCTGGAGAAAGAGATAGCCAACACTTCCATGTCGATGCTATTCTCTATCAATCCAGAGAACGGTAATCTTTACGCACTAAAGACATTTGACTATGAGATTGAGAAGGAGTTCCTTTTCCACATCGAGGCCAGAGACTCTGGCGTTCCTCCACTCAGCAGTAATGTGACTGTTCACATCATTATCGTGGACCAGAACGACAACGCTCCGGCCATTGTCTCTCCGTGGCGTTCGCACGGCTCCGTGGTGGAGGAGAAGATTCCCAGATCCACAGATAAAGGCACTTTGGTTGCAAAGGTAATAGCCATAGACACCGACTCGGTGCTGAACTCTCGGATTACTTACCAGTTTCTACAAGTGACTGATGCCACTTTATTCAGTCTGGACCAATACAACGGAGAGATCCGGACCATGAGGATGTTCAGTTACAGAGACCCGCGTCATCAACGTCTGGTTGTTGTTGCCAAGGACAACGGTGAGCCTGCTCTCTCTGCTACAGTCACCATCAAGCTGTCCACAGTGGAGACTGCTGTTAAGGCCTACTCTGACATGACTGAAGTACCTCTAGAATATGACATCTTTTCAGACTTAAACCTGTATTTGGTCATCGGTCTGGGCTCGGTGTCCTTTCTCCTGTTGATCACCATTTTGGTCACCATCGTGCTCAAGTGTCAGAATCCCAAGCCCAGCAAAGCTGCGGCTGCCTGTAGGAACAGTGTGATCAGTGAGAGGAATTCTACCATTGGAGATTCTACTCTGGTGTCCAACGATGCCTACTGGTACAGCCTGTTTCTAGCGGAGACTAGGAAAGGAAAGTTTGTGGTTAGACAGCCTGTGCCAAAGGGCTCCAGGTACATTGTGTCCAGTCTACCAAGGAGCACAGGACTGACAGAGACCAGTGACTCTGCAGCTTCCACTTTGCAGGTAAGGTCACATTGTTCGTGGTATGTTTCAAAGCTAATGTGTAGAATCAATAATCCCTTGCGAAAATGTCATATTTTAAAGCATTTAAAAATGACACGTGCATTTACAATGCTAACACAATTATCATATATTCAGACAAAAAAATTTTCTTCGGCTCTTCAGTGTGTTTTTCCTCACAACCCTGTAGGATATGTTCGATGCTGTAGCTAGATAGGTGCGTACTGTGGCGCTGTTCGCTTGTTAAAATATGCATTGAGGAGTTACGCTCGTCATGACAGTAATTCCCAGTCTGCGAGGTATTGTGTCAGCACCAATTTTGCCGATCGCCGTACCGAGAAATTATTTGACTTTCTTAACGAAGAGCTTTTCGGAATAAGACCCAAAAGGTGGAATTATTATTCATATCGCTCAAGAAACCAAGATCCAACGACAAAATTACGACAATGGGGTTGCAAACAAGAAGGCAGTCATGGAAGAGGTACGTCACGATCATTATTATTTTTTCCTCTGTTTGGGACACATCATCTGCAGTAACTCATTATTCCATACCGGAGGAAATGAAGGGAGGATCAGTTGTTGCCAATGTGGCAGCAGATCTTGAACTGGATGTAAAAACGTTGAATAAACGGAAGATGCGTCTTGACATAATCGCGAACAAAAAGTATTTGGATGTGAACAAAGAGACTGGCGACCTGTACATCGTGGAGAAAATTGACAGGGAGTATATTTGCCCTTCCAAGTCTTCAGCTTCATGCTACTTAAAACTTGAGGTAATACTGGAAAATCCTTTACGAATCTTTAATATAGAATTGGAAATCTTGGATATGAATGACAACGCCCCGCAGTTTCGACGAGACGAAATACATTTAGACATATCCGAGTCAACACCCAGAGGGGAGCGATTTTCCTTGAGCAATGCGGTCGACCCCGATGTGGGAAGCAACTCGGTAAAAACATACTACCTAAGTGAGAGTGAGCATTTTAATATCGAACTCCAGAGTGGGAGAGATGGTTCAAAATTTGCCGAGTTGATCCTGACAAAGAGTTTAGACAGAGAGCAGCAGGCCGTTCATAACCTGATCCTCACCGCTGTGGATGGCGGTGCGCCTGCGCGTTCTGGTACTGCCAGCGTTATTGTCAATGTTTTAGACACGAATGACAACGCCCCTGTATTTGGAAAAGAAAGCTACAACATCAGCATAATGGAAAATTCCCCCATAGGAAGCCTTGTTGTTCATCTCAATGCCACAGACTTAGACGAGGGTTCAAACTCAGCTATAAAATATTCCTATAGTCTTTATACGCCGGAGAAAACACAAGTAACATTCAGTTTAAACCCAAATACGGGTGAGATCACTGTGAAGGGAATGTTAAATTATGAAGATTTTAGAATTTACGACATGGAAGTTATAGCAACAGATGGCGGAACAAATGCTTTGTCAGGACAGTGTAAACTAACAATTGTCGTGCAAGATATGAATGACAATCATCCAGAAATATCAATTAAATCATTTCAGAGTCCAGTCAATGAAGACATAGAAGTGGGTACTGTGATAGCAGTGGTTACCGTCAGCGATAAAGACTCGGGGGATAATGGAATAGTTGATCTTGCCATTCCTGATAACATGCCTTTCAGACTGAGAGAATCCTCTGATAACTATTTTGAGCTGTTAGTGTCAGAACCTCTTGACCGCGAAAAAGTTCCAGAATATGAAATCACTTTCACTGTTACAGATAGAGGTTCTCCTCCTTTATCTGACAATGAAACAATGACTTTAGAACTGCTGGACGACAATGACAACGTTCCACAGTTCTCCCAGTCATTCTATACGATACGCGTAATGGAGAATAACGCACCCGGGGCCTTGATAAGCTCCCTCTCTGCATTTGACCCAGATCTCCATGAAAATCAGTATCTTGTATATTTTATACTGGAGAAGGAGGTAGCCAACACCTCCATGTCCATGCTATTCTGCATTAATCCAGAGAACGGTAATCTTTACGCACTAAAGACATTTGATTATGAGATTGAGAAGGAGTTCCTGTTCCACATCGAGGCCAGAGACTCTGGTGTTCCTCCACTCAGCAGTAATGTGACTGTTCACGTCATTATCGTGGACCAGAACGACAACGCTCCGGTCATTGTCTCTCCGTGGCGTGCGCACGGCTCCGTGGTGGAGGAGAAGATTCCCAGATCCACAGATAAAGGCACTCTGGTTGCAAAGGTGATAGCCATAGACACCGACTCGGTACTGAACTCTCGGATTACTTATCAGTTTCTACAAGTGACTGATGCCACTTTATTCAGTCTGGACCAATACAACGGCGAGATCCGGACCATGAGGATGTTCAGTTACAGAGACCCGCGTCACCAACGTGTGGTTGTTGGTGCCAAGGACAACGGTGAGCCTGCTCTCTCTGCTACAGTTACCATCAAGCTGTCGACAGTGGAGACTGCTGTTAAGGCCTACTCTGACATGACTGAAGTACCTCTAGAATATGACATCTTTTCAGACTTGAACCTGTATTTGGTCATCGGCCTGGGCTCTGTCTCCTTTCTGCTGTTGATCACCATATTGGTCACCATCGTGCTCAAGTGTCAGAATCCCAAGCCCAGCAAAGCTGCTGCTCCCTGTAGGAACAGTGTGATCAGTGAGAGGAATTCTACCATTGGAGATTCTACTCTGGTGTCCAACGATGCCTACTGGTACAGTCTGTTTCTAGCGGAGACCAGGAAAGGAAAGTTTGTGGTCAGACAGCCTGTGCCAAAGGGCTCCAGGTACATTGTGTCCAGTCTACCAAGGAGCACAGGACTGACAGAGACCAGTGACTCTGCAGCATCAACTCTGCAGGTGAGAAATTTCATTTCAATCGCGAAATCTGTACATTTTTGCATGTGGTAATTTTTGCGTAAATTGTAGTAGTATTTAATGTTCTTTAAAGACAGATAAAAAACATGATAAAGCCAAATCAGCTTGGAAACAGAAAAGTCATAAGTGACTAATTTATAAATGACATTTTATCTTATATCAGGCTGAAAAACTATAATATAGAATAGGTTTCGTTTTACACAAAATCTATTTTGATAACGTCCTCAAGTGTTTTCCCAACCTCGCAAATTCAACTCACTCGCGCATCCGCACATCTTTAGCGCCAGAAACTATGAGGTTTTTTTTCCGGTCGTACAGTGGCGCTGTTTACTAAAAATGCACTCGATCATCGGGCCATGATCGCCATCATAGTGTGCATAGTGAAGAAGGTACTGTGTGGATAAAGAAGGCTCCGTGGTGTTGACACCGACGTCATCGCATTAGGAGAGAATAATTCCTCCTTTTTTTGCGAACACATATATTTTGGATCACGTTAACAGGAAACAAATTATCCAAAATATCTGGAAGGGATATGATTTCTTTCGACTGACCAGCTGCTCACGGACCGCTGCTGTACAGCAACCGACACCGCATGTAACAATGCAGTCATGGACAAGGTGCGTCTTTGTCGTTGTTTTTGTCTTTACCGTTCGGCTCGTTTCTTCTTCAGTAACTCATTATTCAATACCCGAGGAAATGAAGGAAGGGTCTGTTGTTGCTAATCTAGCTGCTGATCTAGAGTTGGATGTTGAAACACTCAGTAAACGGAAGATGCGCCTTGACATCATCGCCAATAAAAAATATTTGGACATGAACAAAGAGACTGGCGAGCTGTACATCGTGGAGAAAATTGACAGAGAGTATATTTGTACTACTAAGTCATCAACGCCCTGCTATCTAAAATTAGAGGTGATACTGGAAAATCCTTTACGAATCTTTAATATGGAATTAGAAATCTTGGACATGAATGACAACGCCCCGCAGTTTCGACGAGACGAAATACATTTAGACATATCCGAGTCAACACCCAGAGGGGAGCGATTTTCCTTGAGCAATGCTGTCGACCCCGATGTGGGAACCAACTCGGTAAAAACATATCACATAAGTGAAAGTGAGCACTTTGATATTGAGGTTTATACGGGGAGAGACGGCTCAAAGTTCGCTGATTTGATCCTGACAAAGAGTTTGGACAGAGAGCAGCAGGCCGTTCATAACCTGATCCTCACTGCTGTGGATGGCGGTGCGCCTGCGCGTTCCGGTACTGCCAGCGTTATTGTCAATGTTTTAGACACGAATGACAACGCCCCTGTATTTGGAAAAGAAAGCTACAACATCAACATAATGGAAAATTCCCCCATAGGAAGCCTTGTTGTTCATCTCAATGCCACAGACTTAGACGAGGGTTCAAATTCAGCTATAACATATTCCTATAGTCTCTATACGCCGGAGAAAACACAAGAAACATTCAATTTAAACCCAAACACGGGTGAGATCACTGTGAAGGGAATGTTGAATTATGAAGATTTTAGAATTTACGACATGGAAGTTATAGCAACAGATGGCGGAACAAATGCTTTGTCAGGACAGTGTAAACTAACAATTGTCGTGCAAGATATGAATGACAATCACCCAGAAATATCAATTAAATCATTTCAGAGTCCAGTCAATGAAGACATAGAAGTGGGTACTGTGATAGCAGTGGTTACCGTCAGCGATAAAGACTCGGGGGATAATGGAATAGTTGATCTTGCCATTCCTGATAACATGCCTTTCAGACTGAGAGAATCCTCTGATAACTATTTTGAGCTGTTAGTGTCAGAACCTCTTGACCGCGAAAAAGTTCCAGAATATGAAATCACTTTCACTGTTACAGATAGAGGTTCTCCTCCTTTATCTGACAATGAAACAATGACTTTAGAACTGCTGGACGACAATGACAACGTTCCACAGTTCTCCCAGTCATTCTATACGATACGCGTAATGGAGAATAACGCACCCGGGGCCTTGATAAGCTCCCTCTCTGCATTTGACCCAGATCTCCATGAAAATCAGTATCTTGTATATTTTATACTGGAGAAGGAGGTAGCCAACACCTCCATGTCCATGCTATTCTCCATTAATCCAGAGAACGGTAATCTTTACGCACTAAAGACATTTGATTATGAGATTGAGAAGGAGTTCCTGTTCCACATCGAGGCCAGAGACTCTGGTGTTCCTCCACTCAGCAGTAATGTGACTGTTCACGTCATTATCGTGGACCAGAACGACAACGCTCCGGTCATTGTCTCTCCGTGGCGTGCGCACGGCTCCGTGGTGGAGGAGAAGATTCCCAGATCCACAGATAAAGGCACTCTGGTTGCAAAGGTGATAGCCATAGACACCGACTCGGTACTGAACTCTCGTATTACTTATCAGTTTCTACAAGTGACTGATGCCACTTTATTCAGTCTGGACCAATACAACGGCGAGATCCGGACCATGAGGATGTTCAGTTACAGAGACCCGCGTCACCAACGTGTGGTTGTTGGTGCCAAGGACAACGGTGAGCCTGCTCTCTCTGCTACAGTTACCGTCAAGCTGTCGACAGTGGAGACTGCTGTTAAGGCCTACTCTGACATGACTGAAGTACCTCTAGAATATGACATCTTTTCAGACTTGAACCTGTATTTGGTCATCGGCCTGGGCTCTGTCTCCTTTCTGCTGTTGATCACCATTTTGGTCACCATTGTGCTCAAGTGTCAGAATCCCAAGCCCAGCAAAGCTGCTACTGCCTGTAGGAACAGTGTGATCAGTGAGAGGAATTCTACCATTGGAGATTCTACTCTGGTGTCCAACGATGCCTACTGGTACAGTCTGTTTCTAGCAGAGACCAGGAAAGGAAAATTTGTGGTCAGACAGCCTGTGCCAAAGGGCTCCAGGTACATTGTGTCCAGTCCACCAAGGACCACAGGACTGACAGAGACCAGTGACTCTGCAGCATCAACTCTGCAGGTGAGAAATTTCATTTCAATCGCGAAATCTGTACATTTTTGCATGTGGTATTTTTTGCGTAAATTGTAGTAGTATTTAATGTTCTTTAAAGACAGATAAAAAACATGATAAAGCCAAATCAGCTTGGAAACAGAAAAGTCATAAGTGACTAATTTATAAATGACATTTTATCTTATATCAGGCTGAAAAACTATAATATAGAATAGGTTTCGTTTTACACAGAATCCATTTTAATAACGTCCTTAAGTGTTTTCCCAACCTCGCAAATTCAACTCAACTCGCGCATCCGCACATCTTTAGCAGCAGAAATTATAAAGGTTTTTTTCCGGTCGTACAGTGGCGCTGTTTACTAAAAATAGACTCGATCATCAGGCCACGATCGCCATCATAGTGTGCATAGTGAAGAAGGTACTGTGTGGATAAAGAAGGCTCCGTGGTGTTGACACTGACGTCATCGCATTGCGAGAGAATAATTCCTCCTTTTTTGCGAACACATATATTTTTGATCACGTTAACAGGAAACAAATTATCCAAAATATCTGGAAGGGATATGGTTTCTTTCGACTGACCAGCTGCTCACGGACCGCTGCTGTACAGCAACCGACACCGCATGTAACAATGCAGTCATGGACAAGGTGCGTCTTTGTCGTTGTTTTTGTCTTTACCGTTCGGCTCGTTTCTTCTTCAGTAACTCATTATTCAATACCCGAGGAAATGAAAGAAGGGTCTGTTGTTGCTAATCTAGCTGCTGATCTAGAGTTGGATGTTGAAACACTCAGTAAACGGAAGATGCGCCTTGACATCATCGCCAATAAAAAATATTTGGACGTGAACAAAGAGACTGGCGAGCTGTACATCGTGGAGAAAATTGACAGGGAATATATCTGCAATACCAAGTCGTCAATGTCCTGTTATCTAAAATTAGAGGTAATACTGGAAAATCCTTTACGAATCTTTAATATGGAATTAGAAATATTGGACATGAATGACAACGCCCCGCAGTTTCGACGAGACGAAATACATTTAGACATATCCGAGTCAACACCCAGAGGGGAGCGATTTTCCTTGAGCAATGCTGTCGACCCCGATGTGGGAACCAACTCGCTGAAAACATATCACATAAGTGAAAGTGAGCACTTTGATATTGAGGTTTATACGGGGAGAGACGGCTCAAAGTTAACTGATTTGATCCTGACAAGGAGTTTAGACAGAGAGCAGCAGGCCGTTCATAACCTGATCCTCACTGCTGTGGATGGCGGCACGCCTGCGCGTTCTGGTACTGCCAGCGTCATTGTCAATGTTTTAGACACGAATGACAACGCCCCTGTATTTGGAAAAGAAAGCTACAACATCAACATAATGGAAAATTCCCCCATAGGAAGCCTTGTTGTTCATCTCAATGCCACAGACTTAGACGAGGGTTCAAATTCAGCTATAACATATTCCTATAGTCTCTATACGCCGGAGAAAACACAAGAAACATTCAATTTAAACCCAAACACGGGTGAGATCACTGTGAAGGGAATGTTAAATTATGAAGATTTTAGAATTTACGACATGGAAGTTATAGCAACAGATGGCGGAACAAATGCTTTGTCAGGACAGTGTAAACTAACAATTGTCGTGCAAGATATGAATGACAATCACCCAGAAATATCAATTAAATCATTTCAGAGTCCAGTCAATGAAAACATAGAAGTGGGCACTGTGATAGCAGTGGTTACCGTCAGCGATAAAGACTCGGGGGATAATGGAATAGTTGATCTTGCCATTCCTGATAACATGCCTTTCAGACTGAGAGAATCCTCTGATAACTATTTTGAGCTGTTAGTGTCAGAACCTCTTGACCGCGAAAAGGTTCCAGAATATGAAATCACTTTCACTGTTACAGACAGAGGTTCTCCTCCTTTATCTGACAATGAAACAATGACTTTAGAACTGCTGGATGACAATGACAACGTTCCACAGTTCTCCCAGTCATTCTATACGATACGCGTAATGGAGAATAACGCACCCGGGGCCTTGATAAGCTCCCTCTCTGCATTTGATCCAGATCTCCATGAAAATCAGTATCTGGTATATTTTATACTGGAGAAGGAGGTAGCCAACACCTCCATGTCCATGCTATTCTCCATTAATCCAGAGAACGGTAATCTTTACGCACTAAAGACATTTGATTATGAGATTGAGAAGGAGTTCCTTTTTCACATCGAAGCCAGAGACTCTGGTGTTCCTCCACTCAGCAGTAATGTGACTGTTCACGTCATTATCGTGGACCAGAACGACAACGCTCCGGTCATTGTCTCTCCGTGGCGTGCGCACGGCTCCGTGGTGGAGGAGAAGATTCCCAGATCCACAGATAAAGGCACTCTGGTTGCAAAGGTGATAGCCATAGACACCGACTCGGTACTGAACTCTCGGATTACTTATCAGTTTCTACAAGTGACTGATGCCACTTTATTCAGTCTGGACCAATACAACGGCGAGATCCGGACCATGAGGATGTTCAGTTACAGAGACCCGCGTCACCAACGTGTGGTTGTTGTTGCCAAGGACAATGGTGAGCCTGCTCTCTCTGCTACAGTTACCATCAAGCTGTCGACAGTGGAGACTGCTGTTAAGGCCTACTCTGACATGACTGAAGTACCTCTAGAATATGACATCTTTTCAGACTTGAACCTGTATTTGGTCATCGGCCTGGGCTCTGTCTCCTTTCTGCTGTTGATCACCATATTGGTCACCATTGTGCTCAAGTGTCAGAATCCCAAGCCCAGCAAAGCTGCTGCTGCCTGTAGGAACAGTGTGATCAGTGAGAGGAATTCTACCATTGGAGATTCTACTCTGGTGTCCAACGATGCCTACTGGTACAGTCTGTTTCTAGCAGAGACCAGGAAAGGAAGGTTTGTGGTCCGACAGCCTGTGCCAAAGGGCTCCAGGTACATTGTGTCCAGTCTACCAAGGAGCACAGGACTGACAGAGACCAGTGACTCTGCAGCATCAACTCTACAGGTGAGAAATTAAAATCCCATTATCACGTTATCTAGTGCTTTTTATTTTTTTTTTGTTTTTAGGCAAATTGTAATAACTCGCGAAAGATAAGTCCATTCAAAAACAAACTAACGAAAACAAAACAAAACAAAACAAAACAAAACACCAAATAAACTCAGCAAAGATACTGGCAATTTTCATTCATCCAACGGCATTTTAATAGTAATCTTTTGATAATTTAAGGCATTAAAATGACTTCAACAGAGAAAATGTTTACTTTTATACAAATCGCTATCATTTGGTGTCATGTGCACGTGGTTCCCCTCTTGGTTATTATTTTGACTTTCTTCATCCTGACCGTAATCTTTACTACTCATTACCATAAATGGTGTAAAGGTTCCTGATGTGCATAGAGTGGCGCTGTTTACGAGAAATACACTAGCAAATGATGCCATGACGTCCATCATAGTGAGCATAATACGAAGACACGGTACGAGAATAGTAGACCGCGCCGTGATACTGAAAATACCGTCGGGGAATTGTGAGAGATTTTTTTTTTCTGGTGGCACTAATATTTTGGATCACATTAATAACGAAGCTATTTATCCAATTATCTGGAAAAAGCAAACCGGGCGCTTTGTTGATTGAGCTGCAGCGCTGATACAGTGAGTCCGCATGGAACAATGCAGTCGTGGATAAGGTACGCCTCGTTCATTATTGTCGTTTTCGCCGTTCGGCTCGTTTCTTCTTCAGTAACTCATTATTCAATACCCGAGGAAATGAAGGAAGGGTCTGTTGTCGCCAATCTAGCTGCTGATCTAGACTTGGATGTTAAAACACTCAGTAAACGGAAGATGCGTATTGACATCATCGGCAACAAAAAATATTTGGACGTGAACAAAGAGAATGGCGACCTGTACATCGTGGAGAAAATTGACAGGGAGTATATCTGCAGTACAAAGTCGATCTGCTATCTCAAATTGGAGGTTATATTGGAAAATCCTTTACGAATCTTTAACATGGAATTGGAAATCTTGGACATGAATGACAACGCCCCGCAGTTTCGACGAGACGAAATACATTTAGACATATCCGAGTCAACACCCAGAGGGGAGCGATTTTCCTTGAGCAATGCGGTCGACCCCGATGTGGGAAGCAACTCGGTAAAAACATACCACATCAGTGAAAGTGAGCACTTTGATATTGAGGTTTATACGGGGAGAGACGGCTCAAAGTTCGCTGATTTGATCCTGACAAAGAGTTTAGACAGAGAGCAGCAGGCCGTTCATAACCTGATCCTCACTGCTGTGGATGGTGGCACGCCTGCGCGTTCTGGTACTGCCAGCGTTATTGTCAATGTTTTAGACACGAATGACAACGCCCCTGTATTTGGAAAAGAAAGCTACAACATCAACATAATGGAAAATTCCCCCATAGGAAGCCTTGTTGTTCATCTCAATGCCACAGACTTAGACGAGGGTTCAAATTCAGCTATAACATATTCCTATAGTCTCTATACGCCGGAGAAAACACAAGAAACATTCAATTTAAACCCAAACACGGGTGAGATCACTGTGAAGGGAATGTTAAATTATGAAGATTTTAGAATGTACGACATGGAAGTTATAGCAACAGATGGCGGAACAAATGCTTTGTCAGGACAGTGTAAACTAACAATTGTCGTGCAAGATATGAATGACAATCACCCAGAAATATCAATTAAATCATTTCAGAGTCCAGTCAATGAAAACATAGAAGTGGGCACTGTGATAGCAGTGGTTACCGTCAGCGATAAAGACTCGGGGGATAATGGAATAGTTGATCTTGCCATTCGTGATAACATGCCTTTCAGACTGAGAGAATCCTCTGATAACTATTTTGAGCTGTTAGTGTCAGAACCTCTTGACCGCGAAAAGGTTCCAGAATATCAAATCACTTTCACTGTTACAGACAGAGGTTCTCCTCCTTTATCTGACAATGAAACAATGACTTTAGAACTGCTGGACGACAATGACAACGTTCCACAGTTCTCCCAGTCATTCTATACGATACGCGTAATGGAGAATAACGCACCCGGGGCCTTGATAAGTGCCCTCTCTGCATTTGACCCAGATCTCCATGAAAATCAGTATTTGGTATATTTTATATTGGAGAAGGAGGTAGCCAACACCTCCATGTCCATGTTATTCTCTATTAATCCAGAGAATGGTAATCTTTACGCACTGAAGACTTTTGATTATGAGATTGAGAAGGAGTTCCTTTTCCACATCGAGGCCAGAGACTCTGGTGTTCCTCCACTCAGCAGTAATGTGACTGTTCACATCATTATCGTGGACCAGAACGACAACGCTCCGGTCATTGTCTCTCCGTGGCGTGCGCACGGCTCCGTGGTGGAGGAGAAGATTCCCAGATCCACAGATAAAGGCACTTTGGTTGCAAAGGTGATAGCCATAGACACCGACTCGGTGCTGAACTCTCGGATTACTTACCAGTTTCTACAAGTGACTGATGCCACTTTATTCAGTCTGGACCAATACAACGGAGAGATCCGGACCATGAGGATGTTCAGTTACAGAGACCCGCGTCACCAACGTCTGGTTGTTATTGCCAAGGACAACGGTGAGCCTGCTCTCTCTGCTACAGTTACCATCAAGCTGTCCACAGTGGAGACTGCTGTTAAGGCCTACTCTGACATGACTGAAGTACCTCTAGAATATGACATCTTTTCAGACTTGAACCTGTATTTGGTCATCGGCCTGGGCTCTGTCTCCTTTCTGCTGTTGATCACCATATTGGTCACCATCGTACTCAAGTGTCAGAATCCCAAGCCCAGCAAAGCTGCTGCTGCCTGTAGGAACAGTGTGATCAGTGAGAGGAATTCTACCATTGGAGATTCTACTCTGGTGTCCAACGATGCCTACTGGTACAGTCTGTTTCTAGCGGAGACCAGGAAAGGAAAGTTTGTGGTCAGACAGCCTGTGCCAAAGGGCTCCAGGTACATTGTGTCCAGTCTACCAAGGAGCACAGGAATGACAGAGACCAGTGACTCTGCAGCCTCAACTCTACAGGTGAGAAATTAAAATCCCATTATCACGTTATCTGGTGCTTCTTAATTTTGTTGTTTTTACGCAAATTGTAATTACTCGCGTAAGATAAGTCCATTCAAAAACAAACTAACTAAGACAAATCAAAACAAAACTCAAATATAATCAGCTAAGATACTTGGAGTTTTCATTCATCTAATGGCATTTTAATATATAAGGTTTTGAAATGACTCTAACAGAGAAAATGTTTACTTGTATGCAAATCGCTGTTATTTGTTGGTTCTTCTTGTGCCTAGAGTGGCGCTGTTTACGAGAAATACACCTGCAAAAGGGGCCATGACGGCCATCATAGTGAGCATAATCAGAGGACACGGTACGAGAATAGCAGACCGCGCTGTGATACCGAAAATACCGTCAGGGAATTGTGAGAGAGATTTTTTTTCCGGGTTGAACTAATATCTTTTGGATCACAATAATAACCAAGGTATTCATCAGATTATCTGGATAAACGAGCAATTTGTTGAGCGAGCTGCAGCGCTGATACAATGAGTCCGCATGGACGCCCGTGGAGGTACGTCTCGTTCATTATTGTCGTTTTCGCCGTTCGGCTCGTTTCTTCTTCAGTAACTCATTACTCAATACCCGAGGAAATGAAGGAAGGGTCTGTTGTCGCCAATCTAGCTGCTGATCTAGACTTGGATGTTAAAACACTCAGTAAACGGAAGATGCGTATTGACACCATCGGCAATAAAAAATATTTGGACGTGAACAAAGAGAATGGCGACCTGTACATCGTGGAGAAAATTGACAGGGAATCTATTTGCCCAACCAAGTCTTCAACATCATGCTACTTAAGACTGGAGGTAATACTAGAAAATCCTTTACGAATCTTTAATATAGAATTGGAAATCTTGGACATGAATGACAACGCCCCGCAGTTTCGACGAGACGAAATACATTTAGACATATCCGAGTCAACACACAGAGGGGAGCGATTTTCCTTGAGCAATGCGGTCGACCCGGATGTGGGAACCAACTCGCTGAAAACATACCACATCAGTGAAAGTGAGCACTTTGATATTGAGGTTTATACGGGGAGAGACGGCTCAAAGTTAACTGATTTGATCCTGACAAGGAGTTTAGACAGAGAACAGCAGGCCGTTCATAACCTGATCCTCACCGCTGTGGATGGCGGTGCGCCTGCGCGTTCTGGTACTGCCAGCGTTATTGTCAATGTTTTAGACACGAATGACAACGCCCCTGTATTTGGAAAAGAAAGCTACAACATCAACATAATGGAAAATTCCCCCATAGGAAGTCTTGTTGTTCATCTCAATGCCACAGACTTAGACGAGGGTTCAAATTCAGCTATAACATATTCCTATAGTCTCTATACGCCGGAGAAAACACAAGAAACATTCAATTTAAACCCAAACACGGGTGAGATCACTGTGAAGGGAATGTTAAATTATGAAGATTTTAGAATTTACGACATGGAAGTTATAGCAACAGATGGCGGAACAAATGCTTTGTCAGGACAGTGTAAACTAACAATTGTCGTGCAAGATATGAATGACAATCACCCAGAAATATCAATTAAATCATTTCAGAGTCCAGTCAATGAAAACATAGAAGTGGGCACTGTGATAGCAGTGGTTACCGTCAGCGATAAAGACTCGGGGGATAATGGAATAGTTGCTCTTGCCATTCCTGATAACATGCCTTTCAGACTGAGAGAATCCTCTGATAACTATTTTGAGCTGTTAGTTTCAGAACCGCTTGACCGTGAAAAGGTTCCAGAATATGAAATCACTTTCACTGTTACAGACAGAGGTTCTCCTCCTTTATCTGACAATGAAACAATGACTTTAGAACTGCTGGACGACAATGACAACGTTCCACAGTTCTCCCAGTCCTTCTATACGATACGCGTAATAGAGAATAACGCACCCGGGGCCTTGTTAAGTTCCCTCTCTGCGCTTGACCCAGATCTCCATGAAAATCAGTATCTCGTATATTTTATACTGGAGAAGGAGGTAGCCAACACCTCCATGTCCATGTTATTCTCTATTAACCCAGAGAATGGTAATCTTTACGCACTGAAGACTTTTGATTATGAGATTGAGAAGGAGTTCCTTTTCCACATCGAGGCCAGAGACTCTGGTGTTCCTCCACTCAGCAGTAATGTGACTGTTCACATCATTATCGTGGACCAGAACGACAACGCTCCGGTCATTGTCTCTCCGTGGCGTGCGCACGGCTCCGTGGTGGAGGAGAAGATTCCCAGATCCACAGATAAAGGCACTCTGGTTGCAAAGGTGATAGCCATAGACACCGACTCGGTGCTGAACTCTCGGATTACTTACCAGTTTCTACAAGTGACTGAGGCCACTTTATTCAGTCTGGACCAATACAACGGAGAGATCCGGACCACGAGGATGTTCAGTTACAGAGACGCGCGTCACCAACGTCTGGTTGTTGTTGCCAAGGACAACGGGGAGCCTGCTCTCTCTGCTACAGTTACCATCAAGCTGTCCACAGTGGAGACTGCTGTTAAGGCCTACTCTGACATGACTGAAGTACCTCTAGAATATGACATCTTTTCAGACCTGAACCTGTATTTGGTCATCGGCCTGGGCTCGGTGTCCTTTCTGCTGTTGATCACCATATTGGTCACCATCGTGCTCAAGTGTCAGAATCCCAAGCCCAGCAAAGCTGCTGCTCCCTGTAGGAACAGTGTGATCAGTGAGAGGAATTCTACCATTGGAGATTCTACTCTGGTGTCCAACGATGCCTACTGGTACAGCCTGTTTCTAGCGGAGACCAGGAAAGGAAAGTTTGTGGTCAGACAGCCTGTGCCGAAGGGCTCCAGGTACATTGTGTCCAGTCTACCAAGGAGCACAGGACTGACAGAGACCAGTGACTCTGCAGCATCAACTCTGCAGGTGAGATAAAGTCGAAACAAATTTTCATTGTACATTTTTTATTTTTTCTTGTTATTCCCCATAAATCTTGAAGAAAAATTTATATATTTTGCACATTCTGTTATAAAATGAAATGATTGTACACATTTTCAAAACATATCTATTCACACCTACAAATGAGTACCTGTTGCACAAAAAAAATACATATATCAACCACACTTCTAGCGCTGACTGGACAAACAAACACAAATACACCCTCCCACACACACACCCACACATACATCCCAACCAACCAACCAACCAACCACCCACCCACACACACATACACACACACACACACACACACACACACACACACACACACACACACACACACACACACACACACACACACACACACACACACAACCCCCCCTCCCCAACACACACACATAAACACACCCAACATCAAAAACTTCCAAGCCAAAAAGTTTGGAGTTAACCTTTTTTAAATTAATAGCCATTTTACGTCCTTACAGAAGCTTTGCTGAGAAGTCTTACCAACAACTTTTTTTTTGTAAAATGAGTGCGAAATAAGATAAACACAAAACTGTTTAATTTCAACTCAAAGTGTCGCTGTTCAGCAAATAATCAAACTTGTGACGTGCAGATCCGGTCGCCATTTCACAGCGTTACGCAGATGGCGCAAGGTACGCGCCCCGGTGGACAGTTCCCGGTGCTGAATCGTCCTTTCGAGATGTTTCGTTCATTCGTACGGCACCTTGCAGTAGTTTCGGTTGTTAGCCTTGTCACGATGCTATCATTTATAAATTCGGCAACCCTCACGTATATTGCGCGGAAAGGGAGAAGACGTGGATATGAGGAAACAATTGGCGTACATGTCCGTGCAATGCGCCGGAGGGGGTATGTCGTTATGCTCATTTTTCTGGCTGCATCTCTTCAAATGTCCGCCGCCGTTACGCACTATTCAATTCCCGAGGAAATGGAAGAAGGCTCTGTTGTTGCCAGTTTAGCTGCGGATCTGGGACTAGACGTGAAGATGCTAGTTGGACGGAGAATGCGGTTAGAGGTCATAGCCAATAAGAAATATCTCGACGTGAACAAAGAAACTGGCGAGCTGTTCATTGCTGAACGAATCGACCGAGAATCTCTCTGTCCCGCCAAGACATCGTGTTATCTAAAAACGGAGGCAATCATTGAAAACCCCAAAAGGATATTTTACATCGAGTTGGAGATTATGGACATCAACGACAATGCACCTCATTTTAGGAGAGACACAATAGATTTGGATATTTCGGAGGCGACGCAGGCTGGCGAGCGCTTCTCTGTCAACAACGCCGTGGATCCAGACGTCGGCCCAAATTCAGTGAAAACGTACGTCTTAAGCGCAAGTGATCATTTTGCCATTGAAATTCAGACCGGAAGAGATGGGTCAAAGTTCGCTGACCTAATTCTTATAAAGGCTTTAGATCGGGAAACTCAAGCCGTTCATAACCTTATACTCACTGCTGTCGATGGCGGAGTCCCCGCTCGCTCAGGCACAGCCAGCGTCACTGTTCGCGTATTAGACACTAATGACAACCACCCAGCTTTTGAGAAGGAAAACTACGCGATCAAAGTGTTGGAAAATTCTCCAATTGGAAGCCTCGTGTTTGACCTCAATGCTACAGATGTAGACGAGGGGTCGAATGGGGACGTAGTTTACACGTATAGTTTGTATACCTCGGAAAAAACGCAGGCGGCATTTCAGCTGAACCCCGCCAACGGCGAGATCACGGTAAAAGGGATGTTGAACTATGAGGATCTCAAGATTTACGACATGGAGGTTATAGCCACAGATCGAGGAGATAATTCTTTATCAAGTCAATGTAAGATCACTATCATTGTAGAAGATATGAACGACAACCACCCAGAAATATCAATTAAATCATTTCAAAGTCCAATTAAGGAAAACATAGAAGTAGGCGCAGTGATAGCGGTAGTTAGTGTCAGTGATAAAGACTCCGGTGATAATGGAGTTGTTGATCTAAGTATTGCTGAAAAATTACCATTTAATTTGAGAGAATCCTCCGATAATTATTTTGAATTAGTAATTTCAGAAACTTTGGATCGTGAAAATGTCCCTGAATATGACATCACTTTCACTGTTACAGACAGAGGTTCTCCTCTTTTATCTGACAATGAAACAATGACTTTAGAACTGCTGGACGTTAATGACAACGTTCCACAGTTCTCCCAGTCGTTCTATACGATACGCGTAATGGAGAATAACGCACCCGGAGCCCTACTAAGCTCTCTCTCTGCGTTTGACCCAGATCTCCATGAAAATCAGTATCTGGTTTATTTCATACTGGAGAAGGAGATAGCCAACACCTCCATGTCCATGTTATTCTCTATTAACCCAGAGAACGGTAATCTTTACGCACTGAAAACATTTGACTATGAGATTGAGAAGGAGTTTCTTTTCCACATCGAGGCCAGAGACTCTGGTGTTCCTCCACTCAGCAGTAATGTGACTGTTCACATCATTATCGTGGACCAGAACGACAACGCTCCGGTCATTGTCTCTCCGTGGCGTGCGCACGGCTCCGTGGTGGAGGAGAAGATTCCCAGATCCACAGATAAAGGCACTCTGGTTGCAAAGGTGATAGCCATAGACACTGACTCGGTGCTGAACTCTCGGATTACTTACCAGTTTCTGCAGGTGACCGATGTCACTTTATTCAGTCTGGACCAATTCAACGGAGAGATCCGGACCATGAGGATGTTCAGTTACAGAGACGCGCGTCACCAACGTCTGGTTGTTGTTGCCAAGGACAACGGTGAGCCTGCTCTCTCTGCTACAGTTACCATCAAGCTGTCGACAGTGGAGACTGCTGTTAAGGCCTACTCTGACATGACTGAAGTACCTCTAGAATATGACATCTTTTCAGACTTGAACCTGTATTTGGTCATCGGCCTGGGCTCTGTCTCCTTTCTGCTGTTGATCACCATATTGGTCACCATTGTGCTCAAGTGTCAGAATCCCAAGCCCAGCAAAGCTGCTGCAGCCTGTAGGAACAGTGTGATCAGTGAGAGGAATTCTACCATTGGAGATTCTACTCTGGTGTCCAACGATGCCTACTGGTACAGCCTGTTTCTAGCGGAGACCAGGAAAGGAAAGTTTGTGGTCAGACAGCCTGTGCCAAAGGGCTCCAGGTACATTGTGTCCAGTCTACCAAGGAGCACAGGACTGACAGAGACCAGTGACTCTGCAGCATCAACTCTGCAGGTAAGGTCATTCAATAATATTTTCAAGTGTGTTTTATTATCTTCCAAATAAAAATTAGCATATTTTAAGCGCAAACTCCCCTGTAAACCTCCATAAACAACAATTTAAGCGTCAAACTTCATGCAGCTCCCGTTTGATATGTTGAAGAGGATTTTGCGCTGCAAAAAAAAAGCTCACATATGTAAGCCTCGTCTTCATTGAAGAGAGTCAAACGTACTGTTCACTAGTATTTGCAATACAATTCAAATTCATATACTATTTGAACATTTTAAGTCAACAAATCAAATGCGCTGACCTTTTTGTTTCGCTCAGCGTCGCTGTTCACCACACCAATATGCTGACGTAAGGACGCTGAGACAGCGCGTCACAAAGAAGCAGACTAGATCGTGGAACAAAAACACCCTCGCGCTTCTCCTTCATCTGATAGCGTGTTTGTATGATTGTTCGCTTTTAGTCATCTACAGCAAAACAAATTAGCTTCGTAGGTAATGATAGGCTTCCGTGTTTAGGAGCCACACATTTTTGCTGGTTGCTGCCGTCGTTTTATTGTCTCACTGCAGTGAAAGGTGAACGTGACCGGTGGTTTAGCAATGGAGGTTCACACCGATGAGAAATTTTGGAAGAGGTACGTGTCTGTGTTTCTGATTTGCGCTACCGTCCTGAATAGAGTCACTGCTGTAACTCATTATTCTGTTCCGGAAGAGCTGGACGTGGGAGCCGTTGTCGCTAATTTAGCCGCCGATTTAGGTTTGGACGTAAAGACGCTGAGCGGACGGAAGATGCGCTTGGAAATAATATCCAATAAAAAGTATTTGGGTGTGAACAAAGAAACGGGGGAGCTGTACATCGTAGAACGGATCGATAGAGAGTTTCTTTGCGCAATAAAGACTACGACCTGTTACCTTAAAATGGAGGCCACTTTGGAAAACCCACAGCGGATATTCTATATCGAAGTTGAGATAACGGATATAAATGACAACGCACCTCATTTCCGCCGGGACACAATAAACCTTGACATTTTGGAATCAACTCAGGCCGGCGAGAGGTTTTCCGTCAATAATGCTGTCGACCCGGATCTGGGTGGGAACTCGGTGAAGACGTACTTTTTGAGTGAAAGTGAACATTTCGACATCGATATTCAAACGGGAAGAGACGGGTCCAAGTTTGCTGATTTAATTCTGAAGACGGCTTTGGACCGAGAGAAGCAGGCGGTGCACCGTTTGATACTCACGGCTGTAGATGGCGGCGCGCCGCCCCGCTCCGGCACGGCCAGCATCATCGTTCGTGTGTTAGACACCAACGACAACGCCCCGGCGTTTGATCAAGGCAACTATAATGTTGCCATAATGGAAAACTCTCCAATCGGAACTCTTGTCATTCAACTGAATGCTTCGGACTTGGACGAGGGCACCAATGCAGAGATAGACTATACTTACAGTTTATACACGTCAGAGAAAACGCAAGAAACGTTCAGTCTAAACCCAAAGACTGGTGAGATAACAGTAAGAGGAGTGCTGAATTTCGAAGACTTGCGGATTTACGACATGGAAGTGATAGCAACGGACAAGGGAGTCAACGGGTTAACAGGGCAGTGTAAAATTAAAGTGTTAGTGGAAGACATGAACGACAATCATCCAGAAATATCAATTAAATCCTTTCGAACGCCAGTCAAAGAGAATATAGAAAGAGACACAGTGATTGCAGTTCTCAGTGTCAGTGACAAAGATTCAGGAAAAAATGGAATAGTTGATCTTGGTATTCCCAATAATATGCCTTTCAAACTGAGAGAGTCATCTGATAACTATTTTGAATTGGTTGTGTCAGAATCATTAGACCGCGAGAAAGTCCCTGAATATGAAATCACTTTCACTGTTACAGACAGAGGTTCTCCTCCTTTATCTGACAATGAAACAATGACTTTAGAACTGCTGGACGTTAACGACAACATCCCACAGTTCTCCCAGTCCTTCTATACGATACGCGTAATGGAGAATAACGCACCCGGGGCCTTGATAAGTTCCCTCTCTGCGTTTGACCCAGATCTCCATGAAAATCAGTATCTTGTTTATTTTATACTGGAGAAGGAGGTAGCCAACACCTCCATGTCCATGCTATTCTCTATTAATCCAGAGAACGGTAATCTTTACGCACTAAAGACTTTTGATTATGAGATTGAGAAGGAGTTCCTTTTCCACATCGAGGCCAGAGACTCTGGTGTTCCTCCACTCAGCAGTAATGTGACTGTTCACGTCATTATCGTGGACCAGAACGACAACGCTCCGGTCATTGTCTCTCCGTGGCGTGCGCACGGCTCCGTGGTGGAGGAGAAGATTCCCAGATCCACAGATAAAGGCACTTTGGTTGCAAAGGTGATAGCCATAGACACCGACTCGGTGCTGAACTCTCGGATTACTTACCAGTTTCTACAAGTGACTGACGCCACTTTATTCAGCCTAGACCAATACAACGGCGAGATCCGGACCATGAGGATGTTCAGTTACAGAGACGCGCGTCACCAACGTCTGGTTGTTGTTGCCAAGGACAACGGTGAGCCTGCTCTCTCTGCTACAGTTACCATCAAGCTGTCGACAGTGGAGACTGCTGTTAAGGCCTACTCTGACATGACTGAAGTACCTCTAGAATATGACATCTTTTCAGACTTAAACCTGTATTTGGTCATCGGTCTGGGCTCTGTGTCCTTTCTGCTATTGATCACCATATTGGTCACCATCGTGCTCAAGTGTCAGAATCCCAAGCCCAGCAAAGCTGCTGCTCCCTGTAGGAACAGTGTGATCAGTGAGAGGAATTCTACCATTGGAGATTCTACTCTGGTGTCCAACGATGCCTACTGGTACAGTCTGTTTCTAGCGGAGACCAGGAAAGGAAAGTTTGTGGTCAGACAGCCTGTGCCAAAGGGCTCCAGGTACATTGTGTCCAGTCTACCAAGGAGCACAGGACTGACAGAGACCAGTGACTCTGCAGCATCAACTCTGCAGGTAAGTGGACAGTACATGTGTTACTATTTGCCAGATTCCTGACGTGCGTTTCTTAACATACATTACTCATCATACATACTATCTCTGCCAGGAATATATATTTATTTTAATACCCCCCTACTCGTATACTTGAAGACAACTTCGGTAAATTTGATATCACAACAACCTATTATCTTTTACATGAATTTCAAACATCCATTCCTTTTCGCGAACTGATGCATATCTTATATGTGAAATTTTTTGTCCTTCACGTCAATTAATCTCTACAAGTTTTATACCTACCATGTAACTAAGCTATGGCTTGCAAGCATTCCTTAAAAAAAGGTGCGTCTTTTCTCCACAAACTCTATTTTCCTCTATTTCTGACTTTCTCTCCATTGGTATTACAGTGTTTTCATATATATCACGTAAGATGCACGAGTTCGCTGCACGCACACAGTGTCGCTGCAGACTAGAAAACAGACATTTTGTAAGGTCAGCGCAAGACTAGGATTCATCACGGCACAACCAAACGGGCTGATGGTTGTTGAAAGTAACGCCCACCGAACAATACTGCACTATATTCTGCACACAAATCGCTCTTCTGTGTCAGCCAGAGTGGGATATTTTACTTTGTTCGGCCGGATTTGCGCGATAGCAGCGGTGCTGTGGCGCACACAGCCAAATAACGAGACAATGTGGCCGCATATAACGATACACGAATGGAGAAGGTACGTGTCATTGTTTGTTCTTTTCTCAGCGTCATGGGATTTTTCGTCTTCCGTCACGCATTATGCTATTCCTGAGGAAATGAAAGAGGGCTCCGTCGTTGCCAGCCTTGCTACAGATCTCGGTCTGGATGTCAAAATGCTGAGTAAACGCAAGATTCGACTCGATGTTATTGCGAATAAGAAATACGTAGACATAAACAAAGAGACGGGTGAGCTGTACGTTGTGGAGAAGATTGACAGAGAGCATCTTTGTACCAAAACGTTAACGCTGTGCTACTTGAAAATGGAGGTAATACTTGAAAACCCGTTGCGAATTTTCAACATAGAACTTGAAATCTTGGACATGAACGACAACGCCCCGTATTTTCGGAGAGACGCCATACATTTGGACATATCTGAGTCGACGCCAGTCGGGGAGCGGTTCTCCCTGAGCAACGCAGTCGACCCCGATGTTGGCTCAAATTCCGTGAAAACGTACTTCCTGAGCGAAAGCCATCATTTTAATATTGAGGTTCAGGCTGGGAGAGATGGGTCAAAGTTCGCAGATTTGATTCTCAGGAAGGTTTTAGACAGAGAGCAGCAGGCTGTCCATAACTTGGTACTCACCGCTGTGGATGGCGGAAGGCCTGCGCGTTCTGGAACCGCCAGCGTGGTTGTTCATGTTTTAGACACAAATGACAACGCCCCTACTTTTGACGACGCCAGTTACAATATCAAAATAATGGAAAATTCTCCATTTGGAAGTCTTGTGTTTCAGCTCAATGCTACTGACTTAGACGAGGGCTCGAATTCAGAAATAATATACGCATATAGTTTGTACACGTCGGAGAAAACCCAAAATGCATTCAATTTAAATCCAAGCACGGGCGAAATCACCGTAAAGGGAACGTTGAATTATGAAGACTTCAAGATTTATGACATGGAAGTCGTGGCAACCGATAAAGGAAGTAATCCCTTATCAGGGCAATGCAAACTAACGATTCTTATTGAAGACATGAATGACAATCACCCGGAAATATCAATCAAATCGTTTCAGAGTCAAATCAAAGAAAACATCGAAGTAAATACAGTGATAGCAGTGGTTGCTGTGAGTGATAAAGACTCGGGTAATAATGGGATGGTTGATCTCAGTATTCCTGATAACATGCCTTTCAAACTGAAAGAATCATCTGATAACTATTTTGAGCTGTTAGTCTCAGAGCCACTTGATCGTGAAAAGGTTCCAGAATATGAAATAACGTTTACTGTTACAGACAGGGGTTCCCCGCCATTGTCAGATAATGAAACAATGACTTTAGAACTGCTGGACGTAAATGACAACGTTCCACAGTTCTCCCAGTCATTCTATACGATACGCGTAATGGAGAATAATGCACCCGGGGCCTTGATAAGCTCCCTCTCTGCATTTGACCCAGATCTCCATGAAAATCAGTATCTGGTATATTTCATACTGGAGAAGGAGATAGTCAACACCTCCATGTCCATGTTATTCTCTATTAATCCAGAGAACGGCAATCTTTACGGACTAAAGACTTTTGACTATGAGATTGAGAAGGAGTTCCTTTTCCACATCGAGGCCAGAGACTCTGGTGTTCCTCCACTCAGCAGTAATGTGACTGTTCACATCATTATCGTGGACCAGAACGACAACGCTCCGGTCATTGTCTCTCCGTGGCGTGCGCACGGCTCCGTGGTGGAGGAGAAGATTCCCAGATCCACAGATAAAGGCACTCTGGTTGCAAAGGTGATAGCCATAGACACCGACTCGGTGCTGAACTCTCGGATTACTTACCAGTTTCTACAAGTGACTGACGCCACTTTATTCAGCCTGGACCAATACAACGGAGAGATCCGGACCATGAGGATGTTCAGTTACAGAGACGCGCGTCACCAACGTGTGGTTGTTGTTGCCAAGGACAACGGTGAGCCTTCTCTCTCTGCTACAGTTACCATCAAGCTGTCCACAGTGGAGACTGCTGTTAAGGCCTACACTGACATGACTGAAGTACCTCTAGAATATGACATCTTTTCAGACCTGAACCTGTATTTGGTCATCGGCCTGGGCTCTGTCTCCTTTTTGCTATTGATCACCATATTGGTCACTATCATGCTCAAGTGTCAGAATCCCAAGCCCAGCAAAGCTGCTGCTCCCGGCAGGAACAGTGTGATCAGTGAGAGGAATTCTACCATTGGAGATTCTACTCTGGTGTCCAACGATGCCTACTGGTACAGTCTGTTTCTAGCGGAGACCAGGAAAGGAAAGTTTGTGGTCAGACAGCCTGTGCCAAAGGGTTCCAGGTACATTGTGTCCAGTCTACCAAGGAGCACAGGACTGACAGAGACCAGTGACTCCGCAGCATCAACTCTGCAGGTATGAATATCAATCGTCTTATATTCTTTTTCAATAATCCCACTTTTTAATTTGACTCAAAATTCAATATCCTTGCAACCACACAAATTATTTTGTTAAACCTTTATTTTCCCTCCTAATGGAACGGTAACTACTATGCAAATGTTGCATGGTTACTTTAGTATGAGACCATTTTCTGCAGGTCACACTGTATTAGGTAAAACAGCACTGACATTTTAAGGACATTTTCACCTGCATAGCACCCTTCGCACGACTACTTTTTAGAAGTATGCCAAATGAAACATTAACCGAAGCTATTAGTAAAGAGACACTTGTACAATAAATGGGTCTACTGACGAGTGTCGCTGTTGAACAAGTAAATGCAGCACATTGTCAGCGTCGCCATGACAATGCGTCATTGTGAGGCGTAAAAAGCTGAACTCATCGTCCAAGAGGGGATTAAAAGCGCTTTTCAGCCAATTCAATTTCAACCGAGATGTCACGTCCTTAATATCTAACATAAAAAGATTTATCTTTCGAAAACGCTTCTACAAACGATTTTTAACAATGGCGTCTCGAAGAGACCAGCCCTGGGGAAGGTACGTGCTTATTTTTCTTCTAATCTTAGGTAGCGTGAACAAAGCTACACCGGTTACTCATTATTCTTTCCCCGAGGAAATGAACGAGGGATCAGTCGTCGCCAATTTGGCTACTGATCTGGGGCTGGATATAAAAACTTTGAATACGCGGAAGATGCGTCTAGATGTTATAGCCAATAAGAAATATCTGGATGTGAACAAAGAAACGGGGGAACTGTACATCGTGGAGAAAATTGACAGGGAGCAGCTCTGCATATCAAAGACTACGTGTTTTCTCAAAATGGATGCAATCATTGAAAATCCAATTCGAATGTTTAACATCGAGTTGGAAATACTGGATATCAACGACAATGCGCCTCATTTTCGACGAGACGTCATGCATCTGGATATATCTGAATCCACGTCGGCCAGCGAGAGGTTCGCGCTGAACAACGCAGTCGATCCTGATATCGGCACCAACTCCATCAAGACCTATTATCTTACCGAAAGTGAACATTTCGACATTGAAATCCAGACGGGTCGAGACGGTTCGAAGTTTACGAACTTGGTTCTGAAAAAGACTTTGGATCGAGAGCTGCAGGCAGTGCATAATCTGACGCTAACCGCTGTGGACGGCGGCGTCCCTACGCGGTCCGGCACCGCCAGCATTATCATACGAGTGCTGGATACGAACGACAACGCCCCTCAATTCGATAAAGACAATTACCGTATAGATATCACAGAGAACTCCCCTGTTGGAAGCCTCGTGGTTAAAATGAATGCTACGGATTTAGACGAAGGTTCCAACTCTGAAATTGTTTATGCATATAGTTTATATACCTCGGAAAAGACCCAGGAGACCTTCGGTTTGAACCCCAACACCGGTGAAATAAGAGTAAAAGAAATGGTCAATTATGAAGATTTTAAGATCTATGATATGGAAATTATAGCCCGCGATAAGGGCGCAAACTCGTTGTCAGGGAAATGCAAACTAACTATCCAAGTGACAGATATGAATGACAATCATCCGGAAATATCAATTAAGTCGTTTCAAACTCCAGTCAAAGAGACCATAGATTTGGATACAGTAATATCAGTCATTAGCATCGGTGATAAAGATTCAGGTGACAATGGAATTGTTGACATCAGCATACCGAAACATTTACCTTTTGCACTGAGGAAATCATCTGACAGCTATTATGAATTGGTTGTCTCAGAACCTTTAGACCGTGAGACGGTAGCAGAATATGAAATCACTTTCACTGTTACAGACAGAGGTTCTCCTCCTTTATCTGACAATGAAACAATGACGTTAGAACTACTGGATGTTAATGACAACGTTCCACAGTTCTCCCAGTCGTTCTATACGATACGCGTAATGGAGAATAACGCACCCGGAGCCCTACTAAGCTCTCTCTCTGCGTTTGACCCAGATCTCCATGAAAATCAATACCTGGTTTATTTCATCATAGAGAAGGAGATAGCCAGCACCTCCATGTCCATGTTATTCTCCATTAATCCAGAGAACGGCAATCTTTACGCACTGAAGACTTTTGATTATGAGATTGAGAAGGAGTTCCTTTTCCACATCGAGGCCAGAGACTCTGGTGTTCCTCCACTCAGCAGTAATGTGACTGTTCACGTCATTATCGTGGACCAGAACGACAACGCTCCGGTCATTGTCTCTCCGTGGCGTGCGCACGGCTCCGTGGTGGAGGAGAAGATTCCCAGATCCACAGATAAAGGCACTCTGGTTGCAAAGGTGATAGCCATAGACACCGACTCGGTACTGAACTCTCGGATTACTTACCAGTTTCTCCAGGTGACTGACGCCACTTTATTCAGTCTGGACCAATACAACGGAGAGATCCGGACCATGAGGATGTTCAGTTACAGAGACGCGCGTCATCAACGTCTGGTTGTTGTTGCCAAGGACAACGGTGAGCCTGCTCTCTCTGCTACAGTTACCATCAAGCTGTCCACAGTGGAGACTGCTGTTAAGGCCTACTCTGACATGACTGAAGTACCTCTAGAATATGACATCTTTTCAGACTTAAACCTGTATTTGGTCATCGGTCTGGGCTCTGTTTCCTTTCTCCTGTTGATCACCATATTGGTCACCATCGTACTCAAGTGTCAGAATCCCAAGCCCAGCAAAGCTGCTGCTCCCTGTAGGAACAGTGTGATCAGTGAGAGGAATTCTACCATTGGAGATTCTACTCTGGTGTCCAACGATGCTTACTGGTACAGTCTGTTTCTAGCGGAGACCAGGAAAGGAAAGTTTGTGGTCAGACAGCCTGTGCCAAAGGGCTCCAGGTACATAGTGTCCAGTCTACCAAGGAGCACAGGACTGACAGAGACCAGTGACTCTGCAGCATCAACTCTGCAGGTAAAATTGACTTCATTCATTTGATGAGTTTGCGACTGCCATCTTTTTTCATGTATTAAGCAATGTTTCTTTAATCTTGTGTAATTGGAGAATTACTTCTCCAAACTTTAAAATATAACTCTTGGTCTATTCAGCGCATCACACGAATCACCGAATACCCTCAAATGTACACGGTTGTGTTTTAGAATGTCTTACAAAGGACTTCTGACACGATTTATGCAAATCAAACGTCTTGTTACACTGTTAATATGTTTCTTTGTGTTAAACAAGTATGCATTTCAAAACCTTTCAAAATGTTTTCACAGTCCTCAAGTGTCGCTATAATCCAAATTTAAACTCGATTACGAAATCACGGTCCGCTATTACGTCAGCGAAGGCTCAGTTCACCAGATCCTCGCCCACTCCCACGACACAAACAGACTCACTGGTGCTTTATCTGGGAATAGGCGGGTTCTCTCCATTCCCTCTACTCTACCAACAAATATTGGGAAAATTAATTTTTTTAATACATTCAAGCAATGGAGCCGTATGAACCAGCGCGTCTCTGGCAAAGGTATGTGTCTGTGCTCATAATATTTTACGCTTTTTTCAGAATAACGTACGCCGTTACGCACTATTCAATCCCTGAAGAAATGGAGGAAGGCTCGGTGGTCGCAAATTTAGCCGTAGACTTGGGGCTGGATGTCAAAGCGTTGAACAGACGCAAGATGCGACTGGATGTCGTAGCATCGAAAAAATACCTCGAGGTTAACAAGGAAACGGGCGAGCTGTACATCCTGCAAAAGATGGACCGTGAACATCTCTGCAGCTCCAAAACGAACTGTTTTCTCAAACTCGACGTGACCCTCGAAAATCCACTTCGGATGTTTAATATCGAGTTAGAAATCCTGGATATAAACGACAATTCGCCTTATTTTAGGAGGGACGAAATGCATTTGGACATTTCTGAGTCCACCCCAGTGGGAGAACGTTTTTCTTTAAACAATGCCGTGGATCATGACGTCGGAGCCAACGCTGTTAAAACCTACCGCCTTACTGAAAGCGACCATTTTAACATCGAAATTCAAACCGGAAGAGATGGGTCAAAGTTTGCTGACTTGATCCTGGCGAAACAATTGGACCGGGAGGAGAAGGCTTTGCACAATCTTATACTCACTGCTGTGGACGGCGGCGTTCCTGCACGCTCCGGTACCGCCGACGTCATCGTTCGCGTACTTGACACCAATGACAACGCCCCGACGTTTGACCAAGAGTCTTACGATATAGATGTTATGGAAAACTCTCCAATTGGAAGTCTGGTCGTGAAATTGAATGCGACCGACTTAGATGAAGGTTCCAACTCTGATGTAGTCTACGCGTATAGTCTCTATATGTCAGAAAATACACAAAAGACATTCAATTTAAACTCAAAGAGTGGCGAAATCACAGTTAAAGGGACGATTAATTATGAAGATATACAAACGTATGATATTGAGGTTATTGCAACTGACAAAGGAATAAATTCTTTATCAGGACAATGTAAACTAAAAATTTTTGTAAAAGACATGAATGATAACCATCCAGAAATGTCCATTAAATCGTTTCGACGTTCAGTGGGAGAAGACATATCCGTGGACACAGTTATAGCAGTAGTTAGTGTCAGTGATAAAGATTCAGGTGCCAATGGAATAGTTAATCTAAATATTGCGAACAATTTACCCTTCAGGCTGAGAGAATCAACTGATAACTACTTTGAGCTGGTAGTTTCAGAACCATTAGACCGCGAGAAAGTGCCAGAATATGAAATCACGTTCACTGTTACGGACAGAGGTTCTCCTCCTTTATCTGACAATGAAACAGTGACGTTAGAACTACTGGACGTTAATGACAATGTTCCACAGTTTTCCCAACCTTTCTATACTATTCGAGTAATGGAGAATAACGCACCTGGGGCCCTACTAAGTTCTTTAAATGCGTTTGACCCAGACTTCCATGAAAACCAATACCTAGTGTATTTCATCCTGGAGAAAGAGATAGTCAACACCTCCATGTCCATGTTATTCTCCATTAATCCAGAGAACGGCAATCTTTACGCACTGAAAACTTTTGACTATGAGATTGAGAAGGAGTTCCTTTTCCACATCGAGGCCAGAGACTCTGGTGTTCCTCCACTCAGCAGTAATGTGACTGTTCACATCATTATCGTTGACCAGAACGACAACGCTCCGGTCATTGTCTCTCCGTGGCGTGCGCACGGCTCCGTGGTGGAGGAGAAGATTCCCAGATCCACAGATAAAGGCACTCTGGTTGCAAAGGTGATAGCCATAGACACCGACTCGGTGCTGAACTCTCGGATTACTTACCAGTTTCTACAGGTAACTGACACCACTTTATTCAGCCTGGACCAATACAACGGAGAGATCCGGACCATGAGGATGTTCAGTTACAGAGACGCGCGTCACCAGCGTCTGGTTGTTGTTGCCAAGGACAACGGTGAACCTGCTCTCTCTGCTACAGTTACCATCAAGCTGTCCACAGTGGAGACTGCTGTTAAGATCTACTCTGACATGACTGAAGTACCTCTAGAATATGACATCTTTTCAGACTTAAACCTGTATTTGGTCATCGGTCTGGGCTCGGTGTCCTTTCTGCTGTTGATCACCATATTGGTCACCATCGTGCTCAAGTGTCAGAAACCCAAGTCCAGCAAAGCTGCTGCTCCCTATAGGAACAGTGTGATCAGTGAGAGGAGTTCTACCATTGGAGATTCTACTCTGGTGTCCAACGATGCCTACTGGTACAGTCTGTTTCTAGCGGAGACCAGGAAAGGAAAGTTTGTGGTCAGACAGCCTGTGCCAAAGGGCTCCAGGTACATTGTGTCCAGTCTACCAAGGAGCACAGGACTGACAGAGACCAGTGACTCTGCAGCCTCAACTCTGCAGGTAATGTAAAAGCTAATCTAAACGGAAACTACTGCATATAAGCATGGACATGGGTAAATGCCCAGCAATATTAAGCAGGCATTTCTTTATTACAGGTCCTACTGTTTTGAATTAACATCGGTTTTCTGTAGTTTTGTATTATTTAACTCCACACTTGCTTGAAGTGACTTCTCATTAGTGATTTAGTCAGATTACTTATCTGCAAATATGACTCACGCTCACAAATGAGCCTATCCTAAAACAACTTCATAGTAGTCATCCTCTTGAACGCAGCAACCAAGAGCAGACATGCCTTAAAACAAAACGTCAATTTAAGTTATTCATCTTAATTCATTCAGCATGAACACAGTGTTCATGTCATGAATATGTGCCAAATTATTGAAATTTGCCTCCATCACATATGCTAAGATTTGTGACATATAATAGAACAAAAATTTGCGATACACGTGTTTGAATTAATAATATTTATCTTGACCAAGAGACGACGATAAATATAGTAGTTTATGATGGTGACAAAATCATTACGCACAGCGTTTACGCACGGATATACGTGCGTAAAATGCAGCAAATCAAGACTATATGTGGTAATTCATGGAGCAAGTTGTATTAAAATATTGACTTAATAATAATTTGCATGTGTAGAAACAATAGCCGATTCTCATAGCAGAAATATTAACGTTGTAATAAGGACACACTTGATGATATTATAGGAGCTGCAAGAATCTTAGTCATAATTTACCAACATGATTATAGCGAAGCGTTGATAATTTTGTTTGCAGGTTATAGTTCTATGCCTACTTGTCTTCATCATTCAGTATTCGTAAGAGTCTGATTATTATCATTATTATTATTATTATTATTATTATTATGCTCCGGAAATACTATGGGTAAATTTCCTGTGCGTAATCGTTCACTGTGAAATCACACCCATTAATGACGTCACTTTCTCCGTGACAGACATTTTACGTGTATATCTCAGTCGGGCATAATATCATTAAACGTTTTCCTTACCGATACTGCGTTGCATCACACAGCTGAGCAAGACAGACGACAGTTCAAACGGTTAAACATCAAATTTTCGAGCTTTGCTTTTGGATCATACTCAATGACCCATCACGTCCTTCAGATGGCTTTGAGACGGTACGTTTCAATACTGCTTCTTCTCTCTGCCAGCATGGACACCGTGTTTTCAGTTACCCATTATTCTATTCCCGAAGAAATGGAAGAAGGCTCTATCGTTGCGAATCTAGCATCTGATTTAGAGCTAGACGTGAAGACACTGAGTACGCGAAAAATGCGAATAGATGCTGTGGCCAACAAAAAATATTTTGACGTTAACAAGGAGACAGGAGAGCTGTATATTTTGGAAAAGGTGGACAGAGAACATCTGTGTCCCTGGAAGACCACTACGTCCTGCTTTCTTAAACTGGATGTTACGATCGAAAATCCAATAAGAATGTTTAATATTGAGATAGAAATCATCGATATCAACGACAACGCACCTCATTTTCGACGTGACACGATGCATTTGGACATTTCCGAGACAAGTTCCGTTGGTGAGCGGTTCTCCTTGAATAACGCGGTGGATACGGACGTTGGGACGAACTCTGTAAAAGACTACCACCTGAGCTCCAGCGACCATTTCGCCATTGAAATTCAAACCGGAAGAGATGGATCCAAATTCGCGGATTTGGTTCTCAAAAAGCCTTTAGATAGGGAAGAGCGGGCTGTTCACAATCTAATACTCACGGCTGTTGACGGCGGAGTCCCCACGCGCACCGGCACAGCCAGCGTCGTTGTTCGCGTGCTCGATATCAATGACAACGCCCCGGCGTTTGACAAAGATTTCTATAAAATAGATGTGATGGAAAACTCTCCTATCGGAAGTCTAGTAGTTAAACTAAACGTTACTGATCTAGATGAAGGGACAAATTCAGATATCGTGTACTCTTACAGTTTATACACGTCAGAGAAAACGCAAAACACGTTCAGCCTGAATCCAGATAACGGTGAAATAAGAGTAAAAGAAATGATCAACTATGAAGATTTCAAGATTTATGACATGGAAGTAATCGCCACTGACAAAGGTCCAAATGCTTTGTCAGGGCAGTGTAAACTGACAATATTAGTGACAGATATGAATGATAATCATCCGGAAATATCCATCAAATCATTTCAAAGTCCTATAAAAGAGAATGCACCTGTAGACACGGTGATAGCAGTTGTCAGCGCAAGTGACAAAGATTCAGGTGATAACGGATTAGTGGATCTTCAAATTCCTGTAAATTTGCCTTTCAAACTGAGAAAATCATCCGATAATTATTTTGAGTTGATAGTGTCACAGATAATTGACCGTGAAGAAGTCCCTGAATATGAAATCACTTTCACCGTCACTGACAGAGGTTCTCCTCCTTTATCTGATAATGAAACTTTGACTTTAGAAATATTGGATGTTAATGACAACGTTCCGCAGTTCTCCCAGTCGTTCTATACGATACGCGTAATGGAGAATAACGCACCCGGAGCCCTACTAAGCTCCCTCTCTGCCTTTGACCCAGATCTCCACGAAAATCAATACCTGGTTTATTTCATCATAGAGAAGGACATAGCCAACACCTCCATGTCCATGTTATTCTCTATTAATCCAGAGAACGGCAATCTTTACGCACTAAAGACTTTTGATTATGAGATTGAGAAGGAGTTTCTTTTCCACATCGAGGCCAGAGACTCTGGTGTTCCTCCACTCAGCAGTAATGTGACTGTTCACGTCATTATCGTGGACCAGAACGACAACGCTCCGGTCATTGTCTCTCCGTGGCGTGCGCACGGCTCCGTGGTGGAGGAGAAGATTCCCAGATCCACAGATAAAGGCACTCTGGTTGCAAAGGTGATAGCTATAGACACCGACTCGGTACTGAACTCTCGGATTACTTATCAGTTTCTCCAGGTGACTGATGCCACTTTGTTCAGCCTAGACCAATACAACGGAGAGATCCGGACCATGAGGATGTTCAGTTACAGAGACCCGCGTTACCAACGTCTGGTTGTTGTTGCCAAGGACAACGGTGAGCCTTCTCTCTCGGCTACAGTTACCATCAAGCTGTCCACGATGGAGACTGCTGTTAAGGCCTACTCTGACATGATGGAAGTACCTCTAGAATATGACATCTTTTCAGACTTAAACCTGTATTTGGTCATCGGTCTGGGCTCTGTGTCCTTTCTGCTGTTGATCACCATATTGGTCACCATCGTGCTCAAATGTCAGAAACCGAAGCCCAGCAAAGCTGCTGCTCCCTGTAGGAACAGTGTGATCAGTGAGAGGAATTCTACCATTGGAGATTCTACTCTGGTTTCCAACGATGCCTACTGGTACAGCCTGTTTCTAGCGGAGACCAGGAAAGGAAAGTTTGTGGTCAGACAGCCTGTTTCAAAGGGCTCCAGGTACATTGTGTCCAGTCTACCAAGGAGCACAGGACTGACAGAGACCAGTGACTCTGCAGCCTCAACTCTGCAGGTAATGTAAAAGCTAATCTAAACGAAAACTACCGCATTATTACGCACGGATGCAGTGACCAAGCATCTAACAATGATCAGACATATCTTGACTTCAGCAACAGTTGTTATGAACCAACGTCTGTTTCCTTTAGTTTGGCACCAATCAACTGCACACTTACTAGAAGTGTGTCCATGTTAATTATTTGGCGAAATGGCTAAACTGTAAATATAAATATACAGTAGAAGCATGCACACTTAACGCCTGTCATACCGTTTATACAGCCATAGACCTCAGACATGAGTAGGAACGAGTCGGGTTTATTATTTTACCAAAATAAGATTTAGGTTTAAAATGGACACTGATGCTAAAAATATGAAATGGATCGTCATATCTGTTTATTGCCTCTCCTTTGGGAGTTCACGTTATGCGCTATCCCCGCCACTTAGAGAAGCGCAATGTTGAACCACTCCAACACAGGTGATGAAGCTATAAGCCATTTGCCCCCCCCCTCAAGCGCCCCTCTAACCCAACAACACGTCAAACACTAAGACAATGAGAAGTGACAAAAAATGACATTGTTCTCGCAATGTACGAGGTAATCTTTAGTGCTTAGGCTCACGATGACTTGTACCACTGTTCAGGTATTTACGAAACACTCAAAACCATAATTTCTTCCGTGTTGGAACGGCAGTTGTAAAGTCACATGTGCAGTAGTGAATAAGATGTTTCTGGACCGACTGCCCTCTCTTAACGTCAGCCAATGGAGGGGGGGGGGTTAAAATTCTTTCGAAGTCAAGCCGCGCGGAACTTCTTTTTTTCCCCCGCGGTTTATTTCGACGCCCCCACTCGTCAAATTTCTACTAACGCGTCACTCACTGCCCATCATGAAAACACACACAACATTCTTTTATGAGGAGGACAATGACTCCATTACAGCTGGATGAATCCATTTACTGGGAGCGTCGCTTCTGGACAGCTCCTCCCACTCCATAACGCTTATCCTATTTTTACACATAATTTTACGCTGCTACAAAGGTAAACAACATTTATTTCCGTTATCTTGGATACGCTTTATGATGGCGTTTCTTATCCTGTTGGCTATGATAAACGCGGCCAGTGCCGTTACTCGTTATGCTATCGCCGAAAGAATGGGAAAAGGCACTCTCGTTGCAAATTTAGCATCCGATTTGGGATTAGATGCAAAAACACTGAATAACATGAACCTGCACACAGATTTGGTCGACAACACGAAATATCTCGAAATCAATAAGGACACGGGGAGAACTCTACATTTTCGAAAAAATAGACAGAGAGCAAATCTGTCCGTGGAATAAAACAATGCCCTGCCTTCTTAAACTGGATGCTGCGGTCGAGAATCCGGAGAGAACGATTGACATTGAGATAGAAATTACGGATATTAATGACAACGCCCCTCATTTTCGACGGGACACGGTGCATCTGGATATCTCCGAGTCAAGTTCCGTTGGAGAACGGATCTCGCTAAACAATGCTGTAGACCCAGACGCCGGAGACAACCGTGTCAATGATTACCATCCGAGTCCGAGCGAAACTTTTGTGATTGAGATTCAAACCGGAAGAGATGGATCAAAATATGCAAACACGATCCTGAGAAACGCCTTAGATAGGGAGGAGCAGGCATTTCGTGACCTGATCCTTACAGCTGTTGACGGCGGCGTCTCAGCGCGCGCTGGCACAGCCAATATTGTCGTGCGCGTGCTCGACACCAACGACAACGCCCAGACGTTTGACGCAGAAATATACAAAGTGAATTTAATGGAAAACTCTCCAATAGGCAGCCTCGTAATCAAACTGAATGCCACCGATTTGGATGAAGGGTCTAATTCACATGTAGTTTACTCATACAGTTTGAGCACCTCTGAGAAAATGCAAAACACTTTCATTTTGATTCGGACAATGGTGAAATAAGAGTGATGGACACGATTAATTATGAAGACGTAAAGGTTTACGATATAGGGGTTATTGCCACAGATAAAGGTTCAAATTTCTTATCTGGGCAGTGTAAGGTGAGAATATTAGTGACAGATATGAACGATAATCATCCAGAAATTACCATCAAATCATTTCACAGTTTTATAAAAGATTATAAACATTAACTCTGTTATAGCTGTTGTTATAGTTAGTGATGAAGATTCAGGTACAAATGGCCTAGTTGATTTACATATTCTTGCTACCGTGCCATTTGAACTGAGGGAATCGTTGGATAACTATTTTGAGCTGGTTGTCTCAGAACCTTTAGACCGTGCGAGAGTCCCAGAATATGAAATCACCTTCACTGTTACAGATAGAGGTTCCCCTCCATTATCTGCTAATGAAACCATTTTTGTAGAGCTACTGGATGTCAATGACCACTTTCCACAGTTTGCACAATCTGTCTGTACTATTCGAGTAATGGAAAATAGCGCACCCGGGACCTTACTAAGTTCTTTCTCTGCGTTTGACCCAGACCTTTATGAAAACCAGTATCTAACTTATTTTATCATAGAGAAAGAGATAGCCAACACCTCCATGTCCATGTTATTCTCCATCAATCCAGAGAAAGGTGAACTTTATACACTAACGACTTTTGACTATGAGATTGAGAAGGAGTTCCTTTTCCACATTGAGGCTAGGGACTCTGGTGTCCCTCCACTCAGCAGTAATGTGACTTCACATCATTATCGTGGACCAGAACGACAACGCTCCGGTCATTGTCTCTCCGTGGCGTGCGCATGGCTCCGTGGTGGAGGAGAAGATTCCTAGATCCACAGATAAAGGCACTCTGGTTACAAAGGTGATAGCCATAGACGAGGACTCTGCACTGAACTCTTGGATTACTTACCAGTTTCTCCAGGTGACTGATGCCACTTTATTCAGTCTGGACCAATACAATGGAGAGATCCGGACCATGAGAAAGTTCAGTTACAGAGATCCACATCACCAACACATGGTTGTTGTTGTCAAGGACAACGTTGAGCCTGCTCTCTCGGCTACAGTTACCATCAAGCTGTCCACAGTGGAGACTGCTGTGAAGGCCGACTCTAACATGACGGAAGTACCTCCAGAATATGACATCTTTTCAGACATGGACCCATATTTGATCTTTGGTTTGGGCTCTGTGTCCTTTCTACTATTAATCACCATATTAGTCATAATTGTGCACAAATATCAGAAACCCAAGCCCAGCAAAGCTGCTGCTCCCTGTAGGAACAGTGTGATCAGTGAGAGGAATTCTACCATTGCAGATTCTTCCTTGGTGTCCAACGATGCCTAAAAGTTTGTTTCTAGTGGAGACCAGGGAAGGGAAGCTGGTGGTCAGACAGCCTGTGCAAAAGGGCTCCAGATACATTGTGTCCAGTCTACCAAGGAGCACAGGACTGACAGAGACCAGTGACACTGCAGCATCAACTCTGTGGATTTCAGAATCAGAATTCTTTATTCATCCCCGAGGGGAAATTGGGTATTGGATTTTAATGATGACCCACTTACTGTCCAGCTAAAAAGACCTGATCTCCCTTTATTATAAACTGAATAACATAAATTTCTAAATCTTAACAAAACCACCTTCCACTTTAAACACAAACAAGATGTATTCTAAATGTAGATGGCAAGCTATAACTAATTCTAATTTCATCTGTGAGTCTATTCATTTCTAGTGCAGTGCATTAACCTTAGAGGAAACAGCCATACCTCTCACTAGACACCTTGGGTGTGCCCAAAATTCCTGATTTATGAAACTATTCATCATATATCCTGTGATGACTACTCAAATATCACACTTTAAACTGCCTTTGTAAGTTTATAAAATGATTCCTTACTTGGTATGCTGTAGTCAAAATCCATATTGCTGTTAAACACTTGAGGTTAACTTTACTTTTGTTATTTTGGTTTCAGAAGTAAAAATTTTAAATGTTGTGCTTCTTACATAAAACACAAAATGTGTTAACAAAGTAGAATGGTTTATTTTATACTATTTGAATAGCATCCTCTTTGAAATGTTGATGAGTAACTATGTAAGTATGTTTTTATACTGAAATACACACACTGGATTCGTGAGTACTGATAAACTTGCATGTGCCATTTTCTTTTGACTGCTTGTGTGAACAAATGAAGTGGCCTTTACAGTTTTTAGCCCTCTACGCTCCCAAGCTACCACTCAGGCTTACTACTATGCTACAGGGGTTTTGTTCACATTTTGGTTTATGTTGCAGAGCGAGAGCGTGTGTGAGAGTGTGGGCCTGCATGGTTGATGTTCACAGGTTAGAGATGCTATGCATTTGTGATGTTAGAGCCTAGTTATAGACAACAGATGAAGATTTAACAGCGAATTGAAGATAAGAGAAACCAATGATAATTTGTCTTTAATGGGTATTATTTCTTCGTGGTATTTAATTTATTAGTGACCTGAAGTAATATTGTTCTGTTTATCTGAACTAATAACTAACTAACTTTAGTCTTCTTGCATTTAAAGTATACTTGTGTCATATTTCATCATAGGTAATTCATGTTCCACGAAGGTTGTAAGAATTGTAATAATTTATGAGTACAGGTAATAGTGCCATTAAATTGGAAACTATACCCAGGCCCAACCCACAGTATTACTACACTTAGCAAATTCACAAATTATATAACTACATGGGACTGGTGTTATAAAGGCTATTAGTGTCCTGTTGGCTTTGTGTACTGCCAAGCCCTCTAGTAAACATGTGTAGGGCATTGAATCATAGCCTTTCTTGTAGTAAATCCAGGCTGTGTTCAGATTGGTCTGTCTGATCTTATAGTCTTGTGTGACTGCTGTATCAACCAGTAGCTGTTGCTTTGACCCTCTGTTGTTGTTCCCCATTCCTTCTTGAGTTTTGCTCATGTATTGACTCATGTGCCCTTTCAGCTTAGCTTCTATGATGCCTGACAAGATGTTCCATGTTGTGAAGAGGCAGGTTTTCAGCTGGTAGTTTGAAAGTGTTGTCCCCTTGTGGGGGATCCTTCATGATTTTGATTTTGATATACTCTATTGACCCCCGTAGGGAAATTATGCTCTGCATTTAACCCATCCTAGCTGTGTAGCTAGGAGCAGTGGGCAGCTGCCGTGCAGCGCCCGGGGACCAACTCTATTTCTTCTTGCCATGCCTCTGTCAAGGGTACAGACAGGAGTACTAGCCCCTAACATGCATGTCTTTTTGATGGTGGGGGAAACTGGAGCACGTGGAGAAAACCCACTGGAGACATGGGGAGAACATGCAAACTCCACACAGAGGACGACCTGGGATGACCCCGAGGTTGGACAACCCCAGGGTTCGAACCCAGGACCTTCTTGCTGTGAAGTGACAGCACTAACCACTGCGCCACTGTGCCACCCCAATTTTGTCCCTAGGGGTGTGTGTGTGTGTGGGGGGGGGGGGCTGTGATGGCCTTGTGGCCTGTCCAAGGTGTCTCTCCACCTGTCGCCCAATGACTGCTGGGATAGGCTCCAGCATCCCTGCAACTTTGTGTAGGATAAGCAGTTTGGATAATGGATGGATGGATGGGTGTTAGGTTTAGTGTCCTTACAGCCTGAGGGAAGAAACGCCTTCTGAGCCTCTTAGTATTGGCCTTGTGGGTGTGGAGGTGTCTGCAGCAGTTGAAGCAGTCTGTTATTGGGGGTGGTAAATAAAAAGACACTTTCATCGTGACATTTATATTTTAATTTACAAACATACTCACATTGACAGTTCAGATATATCAAAACTGACCTCATAGGTGTTTACCTGCATGTATGTTCAGATTGTCAATTGTTGAAAGATGCAGATAGGGCTTTTTTTTCTTTCTTTTTGTATATTATATTATTTTCTCTGCCAGGCTTGCCTTCTGTGTTATTGACAAGCAGCCACCAGCTGTTTCGATAAGAAGCATTCCTCGTTTGTTTTGGGTGAGCGAGACAGTGTTTTGTGACTGTCATGTATTGGTGTATTGGTGCCACATCAGCAGTAATGCGGACATTGTACTGGACAGTTGTGGTAAAGAGGGAGCTGGGCCGAAAGGCAAAGCTCTCAGTGTACCAGTCTATCTTCATTCCAATCCTCACCTATGGTCATGAGCTTTGGGTAGTAACTGAAAGGGTGAGATCGCGGATACAAGTGGCTGAAATGAGTTTCCTCTGTAAGGCGTCTGGGCCCAGCCTTAGAGATAGGGTGAGGAGCTCGGACATCTGGAGGAAACTCGTGTTGAAAGGAGCCAGTTGAGGTGGTTCGGGCATCTGTTTAGGATGTGTCCTGGGTGCCTTCCTTTGGAGGTTTTTTGGGCACATCCAACTAGGAGAAGACCCCGGGGTAGACCCAGAACTCGCCGGAGGGACTAGATGTTTAATCTGGCCTGGGAACATCTTGGGTCCCCCAGGAGGAGCTGGAGGGAATTGGGAAAGGGATGTCTGGAGTGCCCTACTTAGCTTGCTGTCACTGTGACCTGACCCCAGAAAAGCAGCTGATGATGAGATGAGAGATCTATTAAGGACAGCGACTCTATGCATTCACTACTTGTAATACAAGACAGAAGGATAGATGTGATATGTTTATTCTTGAGCAGAAACTTCTTACAAATAGTGCAGTAGTTAGTACCAAAAGGTTTTCAAGTAATAATACACTGTAGATTAACAGGGGATTCTTTGCTTTTATTTGGTTGTAGCTCTACAGCATTTATCATCTTCAAGCTTAATCACCTGCAACTGTCCCCCCACCCCTTTAATTAAGCCTTCCAGGTCGATTAATATGCAAGGTGTTTTCCTTGATTTCAGCTAGAAGAACTTATCAGTTTCTCTGTGTGTGAGTAGCAATGCATAGCAGGAGAGCCAGCACTGCTGTAGAGAATTTCAGTGCTGCCACACCCCCCTCTGTGGTGCAGAGGCCTGCTCCCCTCCTCTCACTACGCCACTCAGCAGTCAGAGAGAGAGAGAGAGCAGGAGGAGGAAGTCTGCAGCATGACAGAGATTCAGGGTGTTCATGATGAGCATGCTTTTTGCTCTGCATCATGAGAGTGTATATATCTGAAATGGTCAAAACTGTGTCCTTTGTCCCTTTATCAAACAAATGATGTCATATCAACATTATTAGAATGTTCTTGAATCTAATGTTGAATTATGGCTTCTATTGGAGGGTAAGTATGAACTGGAAAAAAAATAGTTGATTTAATTGTTGAATGTATATTTGATCATATTGCCAAAATCTTAACAATTTTAAATCCATTCTTATCTTTGCAGAATGATGTCCAGTTCATTAACAATCTGCTATATTTACATTGCACCCGTCAAGCTATGCACGTGTAGTTGGTATTGTTTTTCAAAGATACATTTTACTTTTTTGATTGTTGTGCCTTGACATACGTGTGTGCATTTAGTGTTCATTTTGAATGAATCGAGACACAAACAGTACACTCATGTTATGTTACCATCCATTGTAAGATTAATGCAAAACTGATTTCTTTTGCTTGTGCTTACTATGACCTGATCATTGAACTGCTTGTTTCTTTTCTCCTCATTTTAAAGTACCCTAAGTGAGGAAGCCCACTCTGCAGCTGGAGGTATGCAGGAGTCTCACTCCCCCACCCTGGATCCCCTTTTGATTTACATTTGAACTGGTTCTGTCTTTGTTTCATTCTCAGTGGAGCATCTTATTTTTGTTTTTTGTTTTTTCTCTCAAAGAAGAAGCCTTTAGTGAGATGGTAAAGGAGTCACACGACTGACTTCAGCGACTGTTGGTGATAACACCTGTGTTTTATTAGCCTCTTCATGCCCACATTTTGGTTACTCTTACATGTGCTGCAGACCTGCCCCAAATGGCAGCTCCACACGGGTCAGTCCAGCCATGAATAAAATGAAACCTACTGCTGTCTTTACCTTGCAGTCATCAAGACAATATTTTCAGTAGGTGTTAATGTTCTTTGAGTGTGCTTAACCCTCCCTTGAAAAAAAATAATGTGTCAACAGAGCCTGTAAGATCTTTCTGATCGCCTTGATTGACTCTAGGGGGACATCAACCATTGGCCATTATATTCATAGTGGAGATGATGGTTATAATCATAATCTGTGATCTGTTTGACAGAGAACCAAGCAAAACTGGTAATCCAGATTAAGGGGTATAAAAAGGTATGCCCTTGCTAGTGATTGCCTTTGTCTATGAAACACAAACTGTCCCACTTGACTGCAGCTAGTCGCTGATCACACACCTTTCCCCTGGGTGCACAGTGCAATTACCGCGAAAAGCAAAAATAAAACATGTCCTTCTAACCCAAATTTCATTGATCACAACTTTTAAAGTCCCCCACAAATGCACCTAACACAGATGCCACTCCCTGGCCTTGCTTGCATCACAATCTGGCTTTTTGCTGTACTTTACATTTAAGGAATGTGTTTGGTACAGCTGTCCTGTTTTAATTCAATCAACTTGCTCTCCAAAAAAAAAAAAACAAACAAAAAAACAAATGAGTCTAGTGCATGTGAAATTAATCTGTGTCCACCCCTTTTATGTCCCATCATCACTAATGCAGTTTAAGAGCATATAGTATTTTAGAATGTGTGTCTGTGCCATTGGACTGTGCTGTTTTTTGTGATTGGATTGCTATGAATTGTGATTAGACTGGGTGTTAAAATGTTACTAAATTCACAGGGTGACTGTGAACTCTGGTTTTCTGCAACATGATTTGTGACCTAATTCTTCATGCAGGAAGAGACGCAAAGTGAAACCAATCACCCAGTTTCTTAGCAACCATTCTCCCTCACATTATCCTGGAGCATGGTATTCATTGATAGACCCCCACCACTTTACCACAACACATCAAAGGGCCTGTACAATCCCCACCCCCTCTATTGTTCTGCCTGAAGCCCCTCTCTGAGTGACAGACCTCGGCTGCATGAGACATGTCAGAGTCTGGCCAATCACATGGCTGTCAATGCTTTGGATCCCACCCACGTTTGTTTAATTTTCTTCTCTCATTCGCAGGAATCCACCACCAGCAGCGGCAGTTCCACATAAGTCCTCCTCCTCTGTAGCTCCTCACCGGAGCAATGCCAAGACAGACGAAAGGAGAAGCCCCTGGCCATAAACCCTTACTCTCAATTGCCAAACTGCTCACTGAACCTCAGTCTGATCCTCCGCTTAAACATAATGTGTGACTGTCACGACCAAAGGACTAAATGACAGTCAGGACTCTCTTAGAAGGCCCTCTCCCTGCTTTCCCCTCCCAATATTCTCACCATCGATCTCTGTAAGCACACGTTAAACTGATCAACACAGTATCTTTGTCCATTCAACACACACGGTTATGACTCTGCATGGCTTCAACTATCACTCTGGGCCTTTCGTATAAGAAAACACACAAGAAAGAAGAAAATCGGGGAGAAGCTGATTGTACGGAAATCACATCAACGGATATTCAAAGAAGCCACAACATGGACTAAAATGAATGGACATAAGAATGTTGAACTGCCTTCATGAGGCTGTTACCCCTCTTAAAAAAAACTAAACAAAAAAACTAAACAACTATTTAATGTCACCCTTTTGAAGCTCTGTGTTTTGCCTTGCTCGGATATAGCACATGTGCAACACAAATGTATTAGCAGTGCAAACTTGAAAAGCACAAGAATCGACGAAATGTGCCGAAAAGCATCAACAGAGGATTTGAAAGTGGTGGACAAAAGGAAATCAAGTGTTTTGTAACTGTGGTAGCTTTTAGTAGTTTTATGGCGTATAGTTAACTTTGTGCTTTATATGTGTGCTATAGGCCTAAATGTGGATGAAAGAGTTTTAACCATTTGCACTCTGTTAACCAGTTCATCATAAAAGATACGTTTTTTTTTTACCATTATATATCTGCCTTTCTGTTATTTCTTGCATGGAATATTCAAAGTGCATTGATATTTTTATGTATTATTTGACTTGGAGCAATCTACCATGTCAAGCTTGGCCTCACTGTGGTTTCGTTTCTAAATCAAGGGGTGGAATTAAATTGAATGGTATGAAAATGGTTAACTAGAGCAACACATTAATCAGCAGAAGCTCATGTTGTATCACAAAGAGTTCAGATTCTCAGAAAGGGTCTAAACCTACCAGCTCTTGCTTCATCTCAAGGCATGAGGTAAATCTGCATTACAGCAACAGTTGGAATTTTTTTTATAGATCAACACATTTAAAGCCTACTGTGTGTGAATGTTTTGTTATTTCTCACACCACTGAGTGAGGAGCATCATGCCAGTTGCAAATAAATCTCAATCACTTTACCAAAGTGTACATGCCGGGGTTTAGTCCAACATCTTGGTTCATCCGGATATAACGTTTATTGACAGATACATTTCATCACTCAACTAAATGACATCTTCAGTCTAAACTTTTAACTAGAGTTTCAATGGCCACGTGTACTATTCACAGAGGACTGGGGAATAGTCACAATCACAGCATTGTAAGATGGCGACAGATGTACTCTTATTCTGTGAATAGTACACATGGCCATCGAAACTCTAGTTAATGGTCACAGCCATATTTGCACATGAAACTGGTCATTGGTTTCGTTGTTAGGCAACTGTATTGTACTGTATTGTTTATAAGGGATGGGGACACCTGCAGTCAGTTTCGACTGAAGATGTCACTTAGTTGAGTGATGAAACATAGCTATCAATAAAAATTGTATCCAGATGAACTGATTACAACCTTTGATTTTCTTACCTGGATTATTGACATGCATCAACACATGTTGGAATGAACACGAGTGGGCTCAGTATGGATACATTCAGAATGAATTGGGTAATGTTGCCTGTTAACTTAATCCATCACAATTATGATGTTGTACTTAACTTTGAAACCAAAATTGTATTTTATACCTGCGTATCAAAGTATTGTGAGGATATGTAGATTGATAAATGGACTTAGGAAAAAAAAATTCATGTCATTATCTTTGCTTTACAATACTGAAAATTTACAAACGTGGTTTATATCAATGAATAATAGCTATGATTTCTTACAATGTATTCCTGGTTACTATCAATTTCTGTATAAACCAACAGACAATGATATGTGGATTTACTTTTCATGCAGAGCTCCCATTGCATTCATTGTACCAAGTTATATTGTGTTTAAATTAAGCATAAGCCTTTGTACAGTCATTTTCAATGGTGCAATACTTAGTAATTATGTAGTGTGGGAATACTGTATGCTACGGTGATCTGTCAAAAATTGCAACATGATAGAACATTACACTAAATGACAACTACTGAATCTGGGTTTTGTGTTAAGTATGTGGTGTCCTCCCTTTCAAGACTGCTTTACGGTATCTTTACATCTGGTTTAGTGTAACATGTCAGTCATATACTCATTGCACACAGCCTAGGCAGAAAGAACACCACATGCAACTCAACATCAAAGAAGGTTGAATCAGCTCATCTGGATACAATGTTTATTGACATTGTCAGTAAACATTGTATCCAGATGAGCTGATTCAACCTTCTTTGATTTTCTTACCTGGATTATTGAGCATGCATCAAGACATGCAACTCAACAGTTTAATGTGACATGCTTTAAGCCAATGGAAAACATTTAGGCAAGTACAATTTCTGCTGGTGTAAATAAGTTTCCATTTAAAGTTAAAGTTTATCTTTTCATACACCAAGACTAACCCCTCCATGGGGTTTACTTGCATGCATTTGCTGATAAATGTAATGCGAGAGAAGCAATTTGAAGATTTATAGATTACACTAATAAGTTTACTGATAAAATCTCAAATGTTGGTCTACTCAAAATTTCTTGATTTTAGGACTGCATGCTCTCATTATTAGCCATCGCCAGTTGTTCATTGTGACACAGTAAATGCTTGTCACATGGCTTGTTTGTGAATTATTCCTACTTAAAGTAAATCTGAACTGGAAGCAGGTAATTCAGCAGGAAGCATATAAAAGTATACGTTAAGTGACACAATCTGAGTAACAGATATGTTGGAAAGCTCTGTAGTCAAACCACACTAATTTTGATGTTGACTTGCAAGCTGCAATACACTTTTTAGTATTGATGTCAATGTATCTGCAAATAGTTTTGTACAATTTGTTCAGGTGACCCTAAAAAGATGGGAAATAAGTTACCTGGAAGACTTGGTTGGAAGCAGACACAACTTAGCCATTAGGCAAAGTGCAGACGATGGGTTTTGAATCTTGAATCTCATCCCTAAGAAACATCATAGGCTTGTACTGTAGATTCAATAACAGTGATATAACTGTGCCTTTACAATGCAGATTTATTCATTTCTCCTGTTGCTCTGCACACCTCTCTTCCTCCCTCCTTCCCTCCCTCCTTCCCTCCCTCCCTCCCTCTCTCTCTCTCCCTCTCTCTCTCTCTCTCTCTCTCTCTCTCTCTCTCTCTCTCTCTCTCTCTCTCTCTCTCTCTCTCTCTCTCTCTCTCTCTCTCTCTCTCTCTCTCTCTCTCTCTCTCTCTCTCTCTCTCTCTCTCTTTCTCACTCTCTCTCAATTCAATTCAATTCAATTCAATTCAAATGGCTTTATTGGCATGACGTAACACTCTACATATTGCCAAAGCATGGTTTTAAACATTGAAAAAGCTCAACAGTAATTGGAAAACATTATTGAAAGCAAACATACTACAGCAAAGAAACACAGCACAGCAAAGAAACATAGCACAAAACAAAACGAATATACTGTTATCAAATAGAACAGCAGCAACGTGTGTCAGGTGACTGTCACTGACTGTCCCTCGCTTTATGGCAGGCAGCAACATAGACTGCTGCTAACTTACAGCTCTTTGGGTCTTCCCCTAGTAGGACTGGTAGTTTTTCTTCATCTGGTAGGTTTAGAAAACCTTTTGTTTGTTAGTTCGAATTGTTTAAAATGTGCTTCTCTAGCATGTTCATATTTGTCACTTGTGGTGAGGAGGAGTAGCTCTGTTTCAGGCTCACTGAGGGTGCAGTGGCAACACAGCCTTTGCTCTGCAGGGAGTCAGGTTTTCCTGTGTCTCCCCTTTTCAGTAGCAAGGCTGTGCTCACTCAGTCTGTACTACACCAAGGTTCTTTTAAGTTCTCTCTCTCTCTCTCGCTCTCTCTCTGTCTGTCTGTCTGTCTCTCTCTCAAGGTATGTATGATGCATGTACATACTTTTACATACTTTTTGTACGTACAAAAAGTATGTATGTACTGTAGTGTAGGACAGCCAATTACAAAGAAGCATCCCCCTCCTGCAGCGCTACATTCCAAAATAAATCACAGAAATGTAGATTTATCATTTAAAGTATAATTAATCTACTTATGTCTTCAAACAAAAATATGATATGGGTGTCTTCCCAAGTGGGCGTTTTTGCCTCTCTTACCCTATATGTGTGTTTCTATGGTCATACTAAAGTATGCAAGCTAAAACTTCTGCAGAGACGGAAGATGTCCCGTTTGGTCATTCAGTTTATGTCAATGATGTCTGACTCCTATTGGATGAAAAGTCGGGAAATTTGGTACCCACATCAGTGCTTGTGACAGTTACTTCTTTCAATTTTATTTTATAGAACAAACATTCAAAATACAACATACATATATTAAACCAATAAGGAAATAAAATATTTCACAAACCCATCGAAGTTTACAGAATCAAAGAGGATATGAATTAAAAATAAAACACAGGTAGACAAGACAGAAAGTGACAGTTACTCAGGGGCTAAGACTTGGCCCTGAGTGTGGCCCAGGGACTCCCGGATATCATTGAGTCTTGTGCCACTCACATAGTTTCGCCTACACGCACAAAATTTGGTAGGCATGTTGTTACGGTTTCACCTGAGTATTCACTCCTCACCACCGGCGCTGGGGCGCGTTCACGTTCGCCTTCACCGGACTCAGGCCCTGAGGTCCCCAGCACCTCCCAACGGGCACGGCGCGCCCTACGGCGCCTCTGATGCCATCTACTGGCAGCACGGCTCTGCACTTCCCCGGTCACTCATTCCCTCAGCTGTGCCCCATCTACAATCATCTCAGCTGTTCCCCATCTGCAATCCCATCAACCCCTACAAGAACCCGGTTTTCTCTCTACTCATTGCTAGATCTTCTCATAGCATACCTCCGACCTGTTGCGCAGAGTCGGCTCACCAACCAACCAACCAACCAACCAACCAACCAACCAACCAACCAACCAACCAACCAACCAACCAACCAACCAACCAACCAACCAACCAACCAACCAACCAACCAACCAACCAACCAACCAACCAACCAACCAACCAACCAACCAACCAACCAACCAACCAACCAACCAACCAACCAACCAACCAACCAACCTTCTCGGACTACTACTTTGGCTTTGAGCTCGGACTACTCCTCGATTCCCTTTTGCCTTCGGACTGGTATTTTTGCTGGTACACGCACATTTACACAACATCTAACGCCCCATTCACATATTACACACACTTGGGATAATTTACACTAACACATAGCTAGACACATTACCGCCTGTCACTACACAGCATATTCACACACCCCACAAACAAAACTACCTGAGCACCATACACATCCCACATTTCTCTTTCCCTTTACTTTGTTACTTTCCATTAAACGTTACTAAGAGTACCCCGAGTGGTCGTCTGGGTCCTCCTGCACAACCCGTAACGTATGTGGGTCTTCCCGAGTTAAACACATTTTGTATACTGCTCAAAAAAATAAAGGCAACACCTAAAAACACAATATAGACCTCGATGAATGAAATATTTCAGCTGAAAATCTTTATTTATTAGACAGAGGAATGTGTTTAGAGCAAAATAACCTAAGAATGATCAATGGAAATCAAAATCATTAGCCCATTAAGGTCTGGATTCAGAATCATACTCAAAATCAAAGTGGAAAATGAGAACATAGGCTGATCCAACTTCTGTGGAAATTCTTCAAGACAATTCAAAATGAGGCTCAGTAGTGTGTGTGTGTGTGTGGCCTCCACGTGCCTGTATGCACTCCCTACAACGTCTGGGCACGCTCCTGATGAGACGACGGATGGTCTCCTGAGGGATCGCCTCCCAGACCTGGATCAGGGCATCGGTCAACTCCTGGACAGTCTGTGGTGCGACATCGCGTTGGCGGATGGTACGAGACATCATGTCCCAGAGCTGCTCGATTGGATTCGGGTCTGGGGAACGTGCAGGCCAGTCCATAGCATCAATGCCCTCGACATACAGGAACTGCTGACACACTCTGGCCACATGAGGACGAGCATTGTCATGCATGAGCAGGAACCCAGGGCCCACTGCACCAGCATATGGTCTGACAATGGGTCTGAGGATCTCATCCCGGTACCTAATGGCAGTCATGGTACCTCTGGCTAGCACGTAGAGGTCTGTGCGGCCCTCCAAGGATATGCCTCCCCAGACCATCACTGACCCACCGCCAAACCGGTCATGCTGGAGGATGTTGCAGGCAGCAGAACGTTCTCCTCAGCGTCTCCAGACTCTCTCGCGTCTGTCACATGTGTTCAGTGTGAACCTGCTCTCATCTGTGAAGAGCACAGGGCGCCAATGGCGAATCTGCCAACCAAGATGTTCTCTGGCAAAGGTCAATCGGGCTGCACGCTGTTGGGCTGTGAGCACAGGCCCCAATTGTGGACGTCGGGCCCTCATACCATCCTCATGCATTCTGTTTCTCACTGTTTGAGCAGAAACCTGCACATTAGTGGCCTGTTGAAGGTCGTTTTGTAGGGCTCCGGCAGTGCTCCTCCTGTTCCTCCTTGCACAAAGGACCAGATAGCGGTCCTGCTGCGGGGTTGTTGTCGTCCTGCGGCCCCCTCCACGTCTCCTGGTGTACTGGCCTGTCTCCTGGTACCTCCTCCATGCTCTGGACACTGTGCTGGGAGACACATCAAATCTTCTTGCCACAGCACGCATTGATGTGCCATCCTGGATGAGCTGCACTACCTGAGCAACTTCTGTAGGTTGCAGATACCGCCTCATGCCACCTCTAGTGGTGAGGGCACTAGCAAAATGAAAAACTAACCAAAGATCGGCCAGAAAAGATGAGGACAGGCAAATGGTCTGTGGCCACCACCTGCAAATCCATTCCTTTTATAGGGGTTGTCTTGCAAATTGTCTAATTTCCACCTGGTGGAAATTAGACAATTTACCAACGGGTGAAATTGAGTCACAAATCAGTGTTGCTTCCTACCTGGACAGGTTGATATCTCAAAAGTGTGATTGACTTGGAGCTACATTGCATTGCTTATGTGTTCCCTTCATTTTTTTTGAGCAGTGTAATTTGAATTGTGTTGGACACACCCAACAGGAAGTGAATTACATTTTGAACTACTCTTCCTAGACAGTTTATCAGATTCATGTTAGATTTGGTGTATATGATCTCAAGATGTTGCTGGTTGTAAATTGCAATGGGTTTTTTGATATCTTTCAAGGTGTTGAAATGGTGAAACGATGATTTCAAACGAGTAATGTGTCATAAATTCGCCATGCATTGTTTGATACGGCTCAAACTAGGCAGCACCATGACCCAGTGGTTAGCTCTGTCGCCTCACAGCAAGAAGATCCTGGGTTCGAATCCTCGGGTTGTCCAACCTTGGGGGTCGTTTTCTGTGTAGAGTTTGCATGTTCTCCCCGTGTCTGCACTGGGTTTTCTCCGGGGGCTCCGGTTTCCCCCACCATCAAAAGACATGCATGTTAGGGTAGATACTCCTATCTGTGCCCCTGACCGATGCATGGCAAGAAGAGCTGGAGTTGGTCGCCGGGTGCTGTACGGCGGCTGCCCACTGCTCCTAGCTAGACAGCTAGGATGGGTTAAATGCGGAGAGGAATTTTCCTTCGGGGATCAATAGAGTATATCAAAAAAAAAAATCAAAACTTCACAGCTAATTGGTTATGATATCCACATGCCCAAAGTGACTATCTGGTATAGCGCCACCATATGACAACATGCGACATGTAGCAAACTTGACGTGTTTTCTACACTTGATATACAGCAACATCTGCTGATGTGTCGAATGGGGTTGCCATGGCAAACAGGAAGTGAGAATAACTCGGCAGTGTTTCGATTATCCTTACACTTCATAATGATTTGGAGGACCACTCCTTATCACACCCATCTGAAACTCACGAAGTGTAGTTATAGCGCCACCTATACTTTAAGAGGTAAATTGCACTTCTAACGACTCCTACAGGTATTCTGCGATTGACTTCAAATTTGATCTCCACAACTTCTATGCATGGCTGGCCCTAAATTGGAAAGGTATATTTGATGTGTCAAATGAGGATGACATGTCAGGCACTTGACGACATGCCAAAGAGGACGTGGGAAGAACTTTACAATGCTTTGGCCAATCAGCCTCGATCTGCGGTTGATGAGGGACCATCCCTCGTCAAACCTATGTGGACTTTATGATACATAGTTATAGTACCACCTACACTAAAGGGGTGTACTGCAATTTAAACACCAATATTTAAAGATCTCTATTCCAATTTTAACTGTTCCTGTGATGTGTTGGCCATATACGGAGGTTTCCCATAACAGATTGTTGCGAACGAGATGGTGTCGTTGCCAAACAGAAAGTAGCACTCTGTCTCTGCACCAGTTTGGTGTATGGGCATGGAACAGCACATGTAACCTGTAAGCCCAGTCACACAATGTCCAATAATCTTGAAAAGTCGGAGCCATGTCAAGAAACGTCGACTAGCGTTACCATGGCTGCAGCTCCCTCAGACAAGTGCAAGGTGCGAGGACCCATTCAACGCTGCTTGCAGCTTTAGTTGAAAGTTTTACTCAGCTGAGGTAATGCAATTTTTAAGTGCAATTTCTTTCTCTTGTCTATAAGCCCAGCACTGCTGGAGGGTACATGCTGAAGAGCTCAAGATTCATGTAGGTCACTAAGAGTGTTCTTACAAAAGACTAGGAATGGGCTTGTCTGGGGGAAGCTCAGAAGCGGGGTGGATATTTTTAGCACATCTTTCATCTTCAACACTGGAATGGTGCCCTTGCTCCAGAAATAAAATTGAATCTTATTCTACTTGTCAGACAAGGAAGCACTTATCCGCCTCTTTTCTTCCTGCCTTACTACCTTTCTATTCAAATCAGTGCGTGGCTGAAGCTCTGTGTGTATCCCCTTCCGACACAATATTATTCACGTTTCAGTTCAAAACAGACATATTGAGCCTGCCTGAGGGTGATTCACTGGACCATACGTAGCCAAGCTGGTAACATCTCTATTCATTAGAACTAATGCTCTATAAGTCGAAAACAAACAATCCAGGAATCTGTACAATGTTACATAATGTCCAGTTCATGTATGTGACGTATTCCTTACCACTGATTGTGCAATATAGGGAATCATGGGTTGTAACTAATTGCCACATTTGGCAGTGGTGGAATCAAATATCAAAATAATAGAATATTAAAATTGGTTCAGTGAAGTGAATTTATATGTTTAATAATCACATCTGTCATTTGCTTGACAACTCTTACTGTATGTAGCATATGCTCTTGAAATGTATAATCAGATATGATTCTTTAAAGTATTATCTTATGAACAGATTCAGATAGAATGTAATACATCAGTGTAAATATGTGTATGAAGGCGAATATGTACTGAACTGACAGTCAATGACTCTGTCCTTCTCAGGGACAAAGGGTGGCCGGATCTAGTAACCTACCACACAATAATGTAACCGTGTGTGTGTGTGTGTGTGTGGGCGGATTGGGGGCGTGAACAGGGGCATTCTATAACATCTCAGAGAGATGAGGTACTGTGCGCTCGCAGTGGAGGGCATTTTAAGGGCATTTAAACCCACAGTGTTATTGTGTGTTGCTTTGTTGTATTTTACCTTTACATTCCGACATTTCTGTTTTTTTGAACAAAAAATCTCCATTGTTATTAAGAATAATGAGCAGAAACTCTTACTTTTAAAAATTCAAATGTTTAAAAAAGTGAATACAGGCTTGAACGAAAGCTTAAAGTAGGGGTCAAGTGAATTTCGGGTTCTGTGCATGTGCAGAGATGCCTGTAACATGATACAGGAAATGCTTCGCTGTATGTAATGGCAGTGGTCTCACATTTTCCCTAGAGTGTCTCAGAGCACTGTGTCTGCATCTCCACTACCACTTGACCCAGATAAGAGGCTCCCACACTCTCTTTGTCTGCTGGTCTGAAATACCGCCAGACTAACACACTGGTACATGGCACATTAACATATAGATAACAAAATAATAATTGAATACAACCACCTGCTTGCACCAACACAATTAGTAGACATGACACACTTTATGCAGGTTCTCTTGGGTCTCTCTTTTCGGTTTTATTATTGTATTGAGATGGAATCCTGCAATTTGGATATGATATGATATATGATGCATTGATTTTATAGCCCTAGGTTGAGTTAGACTGGCTGCAAAAAAAAAACAAACAAACACAATATTCAATTCAATCTTTATCTATACCACAACCATGCGCATCTTAATAAACAGAAAACAATGCAAGTGAGAGAGGATGTGTGTGTGTGTGTGTGTGTGTGTGAGAGAGAGAGAGATTATGAAAAGGTGTTGGCAAATTAACAGAGCTAACAGAAAAAAAATTAATAAAGGCGATTTTGTCCATCTGGGACAGCCACGTTGCTCCCGTATCACCCCCTCCTTTCCTTCCTGAGCGCCGGGGTGGTTTCAGCACCACGGATAGCAACCCATCTCATGGAGCTGTGTTGCCATGGTAACTTGCTGTCTGCTGGCAGGGGCTGTCGGTGTGCAGCCAGTAATTTGATATTCTGACAAGCCCCCACCTCCGGGATCCGAGGTTTGCAGACAGTAGCAAAACATGCGGTGAAAACGTGTAATTCATAATCGACGGGTGATGTGTTCATAACAAAATAATAATGTTGGGTTATTCAGCCTAATCTGAACATCTTGTCTCATCTGTGCTATATATATATATATATATATATATATATATATATATATATATATATATAAAGGAAACGATTCTGACAGGACAAGGGAAATAAGGGAGGAAATGGAGGGTACCGACACAGACTGAGGGAGAGCCCATATCGGCGCATGCGCACTTCCTATCCAAAATCCCTCGTGGGATCCGATCCCTTTCTGAGGATGGGAGGGGTGTGCTGATTTTGGTTCGTTATTTTGGGAATCGTTTTATTTTTAGATTTACTTTTGGTGCGATCATAGACACTATTTCACGTCATAATTCATTTTTTAGCGTTCCCATAGATTACTGCTGCATGACACTACTGCTCACACACAAGGAGCGCAGTGACGGAAGGACGCTGCACACACATAAGTGATCCTGTTATGGCTGCACATTCGGCGCTCACCCATATGATGTCACTGTTCACTATGGCAGAAGGGAGATTAAATATGGGAGTGGGCTTAGCTTTATCCCAAAATACACTTACAACGTGTGTCTATCACACACATTGTAAGTACAGAGAGGAAGGACATTCAGTACAACAACGTGCCTGGTTCACAACACTCATCAAATAAAGACCTTGGAAGATGATACTGACCACCAGAAACAAATAACTCCCAATACACACAGCTACAGACGCATTCTTTGGAATAGGACTTTGGCTTCTACTGCTTATGAATGTTGGCTTAAAAATGTATTCGATTGTCTCTTTCTTTACCTTATCAGCAATTTTGACCGTTTTGTTGAAAAATTATGATTTGTTGTACTTACAGCACATTTTTCTCTATCATTCGTTAAACACTGCTATAAACTCAAAATGTTGTGTTCATATCAGTGAAATTGATAGTCCGTTCTGCAAAATTACATCCCATGTGGCACTGGGCAGTGCTGTTACATCATAAACGTGTAATGGCTTTAAATCGATGGTCCGTTTCTGGCATTTGAAATCAGTGCCAGTCTGAAGAGACCCGTTAGAAGACTGGAAGAAAAATTCTTCTTTTAACAGTTCACCTTCGCTTATTCCGTTCTAGCGGACATTGTTAGGGCATATTAGAGGTTTTGTTTAATCTTTGAGGCTGTTCCCAGCCAGCCAGCAGGGGATGTTCCCACATCATTGGCTAACATTCCCTACAGGTTCTGCTTATGTTTCAAAGAAGATGTTTTCATCTAATGTTCAAAGAACATTGTAAGGATGTTTACCATTTCAGATAATGGTCCTATAACGTTCACTGTTAACAAAGGAAGAACGTTTCAGGTGCAACATTCCGAGGATGTTTTGGGAATGTTGTTGAGGTAACAGATTCTAGAATGTTCTTCTATAAAACATTCCCGCGATATTACATGATAACAAAGGAAGAACATTTGCAAAGCAACAGTTTGAAAATGTTTTCAGGATGTTATTAATGCCTGAAATTACAGCACGTTTTTCTATAACACGTTCCCAGAATGTTATCCTAGGAGGTTCTGCGGACGCAACGAAAACTTCCCGCTGAAAACACTCAGAGTGAACAGAGAACATTCTGAGATTCTTTTTTCCTTACATTGTCAGAAGGTTTTTATAACAAAAAAATTGCTAGCTGGGTTAACGGAGACGCTCTTTTCAAACAATGGCGACGAGGGAGCTCAAACAACAGTGGCTGGATGCGTGGAAATGCTTCTGTCTTGTTCTGCTCACTGGGGTGAATTTGAAAAGAGTCTCTGCTCAGATAAGATATTCCATTCAGGAGGAATTAAAGGTCGGGACAGCTGTTGGACATTTAGCCAAGGACCTTGGATTGGTCTCGGAAGACAGGGCAGGAATCCTCGCATCGTGTCTGGAACAAAGCAAGGGCTGTTCCAGGTAGGCCAGAGAGAGAGATTGCGCTTTAATAGCAAATCACAGGGTAGACCGGGGAGAACTGTGTGGGCAAATCGCTCCGGGACTTGAAAACCTGAATGCAGTAGCGGAAAAATCATTTGGAGATGCACCAAGTGATGGCCGAGATAATGGACGTAAATGAGAATTTACCGAAATGTCCCGCAGAAAACTTGACATTAGACATACTCGAATCTGTTGCAATGGGGGCTCAATTTCAGGTGGAAAGGACGCACGATGCAGACGTTGGTTTAAACAACGTGCAGTCATATAAACTAAGCAGTGATCAATATTTTCGCCTAGAAACAGGTGCATTTGGGGAGGATTTAGGTGCCGTTTCTGATATTACAGCGACCTTTGGACAGAGAGCACACTGCCCAACACAATTTGCTAGTGACAGCTGTGGATGGAGGAGAACCAGTAAAATGTGGTCGTATGAACTTCACTGTTATTGTATTTGACTTGAACGACAACCTCCCTGTGTCCACCAAACTTAAATATAGCGCTACGATTCAGGAAAACACGCCAGCAGGAACTTTTATTTTTATCTTTTGACTGAGAATCAACACATCTGACTCAGACAAGGGTGTGAACAGTGAAATAGAGTACTCTTTAAGGAGTAATTTAAAGGTTTGACATCCGAACCAGTTTCGTTGGACAGTAAAACAGGAACCCTAACAGTAAAAGGTCGCCTATTAGGAAAAGCAAACATTTGAGATCAAGATCCTGGCAGCAGATAAATGGAATGTGTCTCTTTCCACACACTACAACGTGATGACTAAAGTGGAAGACCTGAATTATAACCATCCCAAGATAGACGTCATATCTCTGTCCAGTCACATCTCCGAAAATGCACCTCCCGGTACAAGCGTGGCCCTGATGGGAGCGCTGGATCGTGACACGGAAGTGAACAGACAGGTGGTATGTACTCTACCGGGGCACTTGCCATTCGACATAAAAAAATCCCCCGATGGACAGTCCTAAACGTTAATGACTAAAGACTACCTGGACAAGGAATCTGTGAAGCTATATGATATCACGATAACTGCCAGGAGTCTAGGAAGCCCTGCCCCGTCATCTACCAAAGCAATACGGATCGACGTGCTGGATGTTAATGATGACACGTCTTTGTACACAGCGACCCCGTACACTTTTCATCTGGTTGAAAACAACAACCCTGGTACGTCCATTTTCTCAGTAGGCACATCTGATGCTGATGAGGGTGATAACGCCGTAATCACGTACTCGCTCGACCGGTGGGAGCCCGGAACCAAATGTAATTTCTTTCCTCGATGTAAATGAAGCCAGCTGCATTATATACGCGCTCAAGAACTTCGACTTTAAACCTTTGAAGACTTTCCAATTCCACGTCGTTGCAACAGAATCTGGAAGTCCCTCGCTAAGCAGCAACATGGCATTGAACGTGTTCATTCTGGATCAGAACAATAACGCTCCAGTCATCTGGTATCCAGTCAGTTTCATACTGGTGAAAGACAATGGCAACGTGTCACTCTCAGCAACAGCTACTGTGATTGTCAAGGTTGTGGAGCCCAAAGAGGCTTTTGCTGCTTCTGATGTTAAAAGTGCAGCAAAAGATGAAGATGAGGACAATGTGACACTTTATTTGATGATAACTTTGGGCTCAGTTTCAGCACTTTTCCTCATCAGCATCATCGTATTGTTTGTAATGCAGTGCTCCAAACCTGCAGACTATTCCTCCAAGTATTTACAAGACCCAATTATGACGGGACTCTGTGTTATATCACCCAGTACAGTTCTGGAGACAGACGGTACATATTTTTTGGACCCAGAATGAGTATAGGATCTACTATAGTCCCAGGAAGCAATGGGAATATGCTAGTGGTCCCAGACAGGAGACGAACATCTGGAGAGGTAAGAAGTGTTTTAAGCTGAATAAGTAATTCTCAAGGCATAAACGGTGTAAATGGAACGACTTAAAAAAGATGGTGTTGGGTTTGGATTCAACAATGTTTCCTCACACTCTAAAACTGTTCAGAAGTTTTAGTGTGGCTTCACATTAAATGTATTCATTAATATTCGATTTTTTTATTACGTTGGTTTTAAAATTCTGCGGCGGATATTTCATGAAAGAAAGTCACGTTTCTTCCCGTCTGTGCTCTGACTAGCGCTGTCCATGGTGCTGACAGATTGATGAGGTGGTTAAACGTCAATTTAGATAAATTTGACCTGACTTTACATTTGACTCGAGTTTCTTCAGTCATACCTCTCTCATATCCTCTGTATTTTCCACATGGTGTCAGTATCACACCACGAGAAATAATTTAGCATCACTTATTAAGCCCTTCCCTTTTCAGAGAGGCTTTGTCCATCTCGGGAAAGGAAGAGGGAGCAGCTTGTTCAGGAAAGAGCATGGCGCTTGTTACGTCTCATATTCTGTGATCTAAAAATATGGACTACAGCATTTCAAAGAACATCTTGCATTGGTGATTGTTAGTAATGAGCGGTGTCTAGCTACATTACCTGGCAGCACTGTGAGGATGGGAGCTGGAGGACAAAGAGGGACAATGGAGGTCTGCTGGTTCGCCCTGCGCCTTTCTGTGTTGCTGTGTTTTTCACAGCACGTCTCCTCTCAGATAAGATATTCCATCCCAGAGGAAGTAAACGTGGGATCTGTTGTTGGAAATGTTGCCAAGGATTTGGGACTTGATATCAGTACTTTGGCTGACAGGCGATTTCGTATTGTTACTGGATCAGATCAGGAGCTGTTTCGGTTAAATCAGAACAGCGGAGTGCTCTATGTTCACAGGAATATCGACCGTGAAGAGATCTGTGATGGGAATTGTTTGATCAATCTTAAAGTCGTTGTTGAAAACCCACTGGAAGTACACTACGTCAGTGTTGAAATAACGGATGTTAATGATCATTCCCCGACATTTCCCGAAGGAGAACAACACTTGGAAATAGCAGAGCATATTCCTCCAGGTACTCGTTTCCAAATCCACGCAGCAAGAGATCCTGATGTCGGCTTGCAGTCGGTTCGTTTTTACAGGCTGAGCTCAAATGATTTTTTTGATGTCGAAATTGTAGAAAGCGACGAGGACAAAATACCTTTTTTAGTGCTGAAGAAGCATTTGGACAGAGAGCACATAGCAGAACATCATTTAGTGTTAACAGCTCTTGATGGGGGCAGTGCTTCAAGATCAGGGTCCCTTAATATAACTATCACTGTATTAGATGCTAATGATAATCGCCCTGTGTTCAGTCAAGACACATATACTGTATCGATATATGAAAATGCATCTATTGGAACGCTGTTGGTTAAGTTAAATGCTACTGATTTAGATGAAGGTACGAATAGCGAAGTAGAATACACCTTTGGCCAAACACAAAAGAAAAAGGTGTATGATACGTTTGCTTTAGATAGCATGACAGGTGAGATTCGCCTGAAAGGAAGGTTGGACTTTGAGGACACAGAGGTTTATAAACTAGATATACAGGCTTCCGATAAGGGCCAGCCACCTTTGACAGCTGCACGTAGAATTGTGATTAAGATAAAGGATGTGAACGACAATAACCCTGAGATAGAGGTCACATCATTATCCAACGTAGTGCCCGAGGATTCAAAGCCTGGCAGCGTTATTTCACTTATTAGTGTGTTGGACAGGGATTCAGGGGTGAACGGTAAAGTCATCTGCAAAATATCAGGGAATGTTCCTTTTGATATGACGCCATCCATCCAGGAGAACATGTACTCCCTCGTCACAAGGGGACACCTGGATCGTGAGATGGTGTCTCATTATGACATCACTATAACAGCCACTGACTGCGGTGATCCTCCCCTGTCCACTTTTAAAACTTTGAGCGTTCAGATCTCAGATGTTAATGACAACAATCCGACATTTTTACAAAACCCTTTGGATCTATATTTGATAGAAAATAATACCCCCGGTGCATCCATTTTCTCTGTACGTGCTTCTGATAACGATCTGAACGAAAATGCAGATATTTCATATCATATTGCCAGAGATGAGGGGAGACAGAATAATATGGCATCATTTCTGAACATTAATTCTGATAATGGGCAAATTTTCGCATTAAAAAGTTTCGACTTTGAAACTCTGAAGACTTTCCAGTTCCACGTGGTTGCCACGGACTCCGGAAGTCCCTCGTTGCGCAGCAACGTGACAGTGAACGTGTTCATCCTGGATCAGAACGACAACGCTCCAGTCATCTTGTATCCAGTCAGCGCTAACGGTTCTGCTGAAGGTGTGGAGGAGATTCCCCGCAATGTGAACGCAGGTCATCTGGTGACTAAAGTGAGAGCGTATGACGCTGATATAGGATATAACGGCTGGTTGTTATTTTCACTGCAGGAAGTCACTGACCACAGTCTGTTTGGTTTAGACCGCTACACAGGACAGATAAGAACACTTCGCTCATTCACAGAGACAGACGAGGCTGAACATAAACTGGTCATACTGGTGAAAGACAATGGGAACGTGTCACTCTCAGCAACAGCTACTGTGGTTGTCAAGGTTGTGGAGCCCAAAGAGGCTTTTGCTGCTTCTGATGTTAAAAGTGCAGCAAAAGATGAAGACGAGGACAATGTGACACTTTATTTGATGATAACTTTGGGCTCAGTTTCAGCACTTTTCCTCATCAGCATCATCGTATTGATTGTAATGCAGTGCTCCAAACCTGCAGACTATTCCTCCAAGTATTTACAAGACCCTAATTATGACGGGACTCTGTGTCACAGCATCCAGTACAGATCTGGAGACAGACGGTACATGTTAGTTGGACCCAGAATGAGTATAGGATCTACTATAGTCCCAGGAAGTAATGGGAATACTCTAGTGGTCCCAGACAGGAGGCGAATATCTGGAGAGGTAAGAAATGATTAAACTAAATAATTCTTAAGTCATAAATTGTGTAAATTGAAATATTTAAAATTGATGATGTTCGGTTTGGATTCAAGTATTTGATCCTTTTCTTAAAATGTTCAATTGTTCTAATGATGTTAGACACTAAACAGATTCATCCAGTTTTCATTTTTTTCCACATTGGTTTTAAGCTTCTGTCGTCGGATACTTCAGCGCAGTTGTTACTTTGTTCCCGTCTGTGTTCTGTCTATCGCTGTCCATGGCGCTGACGCCGAGATGCGGCTGTATGTCAGCTTACAGTAAATTTGACCTGATTTTACATTTCACTTGCGACTCGAGTTTCTTCAGTCACACCTCTCTCATATCTTTTTTAATTCCCACACGGTGTCAGTATCACACCACAAAACTGAATTTAGGATCACATATTAAGCCCTTCCCTTTTCGGAGAGGCTTTGTCCATCTCCGGAAAGGAAGAGGGAGAAGCTTCTTCAGGAAAGAGCATGGAGCGTGTTACGTCTCATATTCTGTGATCTAAAAATATGGACTACAGCATTTCAAAGAACATCTTGCATTGGTGATTGTTAGTAATGAGCGGTGTCTAGCTACATTACCTGATAGCACTGTGAGGATGGGAGCTGGAGGACAAAGAGGGACAATGGAGGTCTGCTGGTTCGCCCTGCGCCTTTCTGTGTTGCTGTGTTTTTCACAGAACGTCTCCTCTCAGATAAGATATTCCATCCCAGAGGAAGTAAACGTGGGATCTGTTGTTGGAAATGTTGCCAAGGATTTGGGACTTGATATCAGTACTTTGGCTGACAGGCGATTTCGTATTGTTACTGGATCAGATCAGGAGCTGTTTCGGTTAAATCAGAACAGCGGAGTGCTCTATGTTCACAGGAATATCGACCGTGAAGAGATCTGTGATGGGAATTGTTTGATCAATCTTAAAATCGTTGTTGAAAACCCACTGGAAGTACACTACGTCAGTGTTGAAATAACGGATGTTAATGACCATTCCCCGACATTTCCCGAAAGTGAAGAACATTTGGAAATAGCAGAGCATATTCCTCCAGGTACTCGTTTCCAAATTCACGCAGCAAGAGATCCTGATGTCGGCTTGCAGTCGGTTCGTTTTTACAGGCTGAGCTCAAATGAAATATTCGAGGTTGAAGTTGCAGATAGCGATGATGAAAAGACACCTTTTTTAGTGCTGAAGAAGCCTTTGGATAGGGAGCAGAATGCAGAGCATCATTTCGTGTTGACGGCTCTTGATGGGGGCACTCCGTCCAGATCAGGGTCCCTTAATATAACTATCACTGTATTAGATGCTAATGATAATCGCCCTGTGTTCAGTCAAGACACATATACTGTATCGATATATGAAAATGCATCTATTGGAACGCTGTTGGTTAAGTTAAATGCTACTGATTTAGATGAAGGTCCGAATAGTGAAGTAGAATACACCTTTGGAAAAACACAAAATAAAAAGGTGTATGATACGTTTGCTTTAGATAGCATGACAGGTGAGATTCGACTGAAGGGAAGGTTGGACTTTGAGGACACAGAGGTTTATAAACTAGATATAAAGGCTTCCGATAAAGGCCAGTTACCTTGGACAGCTGCAAGTAGAGTTGTGATTAAGATAAAGGATGTGAACGACAATAACCCTGAGATAGAGGTCACATCATTATCCAACGTAGTGCCCGAGGATTCAAAGCCTGGCAGCGTTATTTCACTTATTAGTGTGTTGGACAGGGATTCTGGGGTGAACGGTAAAGTCATCTGCAAAATATCAGGGAATGTTCCTTTTGATATGACGCCATCCATCCAGGAGAACATGTACTCCCTCGTCACAAGGGGACACCTGGATCGTGAGATGGTGTCTCATTATGACATCACTATAACAGCCACTGACGGCGGTGATCCTCCCCTGTCCACTTTTAAAACTTTGAGCGTTCAGATCTCAGATGTAAATGACAACAATCCAATATTTCTACAGAACCCTTCAGATCTATATTTGATAGAAAATAATGTCCCTGGGTTATCCATTTTCTCTGTACGTGCTTCTGATAATGATCTGAACGAAAATGCAGATATTTCATATCATATTGCCAGAGGTCAGGGGAGACAGAATAATATGGCATCATTTCTGAACATCAATTCTGATAATGGGCAAATTTCTGCGTTAAAAAGTTTCGACTTTGAAACTCTGAAGACTTTCCAGTTCCACGTGGTTGCCACGGACTCCGGAAGTCCGTCGTTGCGCAGCAACGTGACAGTGAACGTGTTCATCCTGGATCAGAACGACAACGCTCCAGTCATCTTGTATCCAGTCAGCGCTAACGGTTCTGCTGAAGGTGTGGAGGAGATTCCCCGCAATGTGAACGCAGGTCATCTGGTGACTAAAGTGAGAGCGTATGACGCTGATATAGGATATAACGGCTGGTTGTTATTTTCACTGCAGGAAGTCACTGACCACAGTCTGTTTGGTTTAGACCGCTACACAGGACAGATAAGAACCCTTCGTTCATTCACAGAGACAGACGAGGCTGAACATAAACTGGTCATACTGGTGAAAGACAATGGCAACGTGTCACTCTCAGCAACAGCTACTGTGGTGGTCAAGGTTGTGGAGCCCAAAGAGGCTTTTGCTGCTTCTGATGTTAAAAGTGCAGCAAAAGATGAAGATGAGGACAATGTGACACTTTATTTGATGATAACTTTGGGTTCAGTTTCAGCACTTTTCCTCATCAGCATCATCGTGTTGATTGTAATGCAGTGCTCCAAACCTGCAGACTATTCCTCCAAGTATTTACAAGACCCTAATTATGACGGGACTCTGTGTCACAGCATCCAGTACAGATCTGGAGACAGACGGTACATGTTAGTTGGACCCAGAATTAGTATAGGATCTACTATAGTCCCAGGAAGCAATGGGAATACTCTAGTGGTCCCAGACAGGAGACGAGCATCTGCAGAGGTAAGAAGTGTTTTAAACTAAATAATTCTTAAGTCATAAACTGTGTAAATTGAAAGATTTAAAATTTATGGTGTTGGGTTTGGATTCAACTACATTTCCTCTTCTTAAAATATTCAGATTTTCTAATGAGGTTAAGCACCAAACAGATTCATTCACTTTAATTGTTTCTACATTGGTTTTAAGTTTCTGTCGTCGGATACTTCAGCGCAGTTGTTACTTTTCTCCCGTTTGTGCTCTGGCTAGCGCTGTCCATGGTGCTGACGATGAGATGCGGCTGTTTATCAGTTTACGGTAAATTTGACCTGACTTTACATTTCACTTACGACTCGAGGTTCTTCAGTCATATCTCTCTCATATCTTTTGTAATTTCCACACGGTGTCAGTATCACACCACGAGAAATAATTTAGGATCACCCATTAAGCCCTTCCCTTTTCGGAGAGGCTTTGTCCAACTCGGGAAAGGAAGAGGGACAAGCTTCTTCAGGAAAGAGCATGGCGCTTGTTACGTCTCATATTCTGTGATCTAAAAATATGGACTACAGCATTTCAAAGAACATCTTGCATTGGTGATTGTTAGTAATGAGCGGTGTCTAGCTACATTACCCGATAGCACTGTGAGGATGGGAGCTGCAGGACAAAGAGGGACAATGGAGGTCTGCTGGTTCGCCCTGCGCCTTTCTGTGTTGCTGTGTTTTTCACAGCACGTCTCTTCTCAGATAAGATATTCCATCCCAGAGGAAGTAAACGTGGGATCTGTTGTTGGAAATGTTGCCAAGGATTTGGGACTTGATATCAGTACTTTGGCTGACAGGCGATTTCGTATTGTTACTGGATCAGATCAGGAGCTGTTTCGGTTAAATCAGAACAGCGGAGTGCTCTATGTTCACAGGAATATCGACCGTGAAGAGATCTGTGATGGGAATTGTTTGATCAATCTTAAAGTCGTTGTTGAAAACCCACTGGAAGTACACTACGTCGGTGTTGAAATAACGGATGTTAATGACCATGCCCCGACATTTCCCGAAAGGGAACAGCACTTGGAAATAGCAGAGCATATTCCTCCAGGTACTCGTTTCCAAATCCACGCAGCAAGAGATCCTGATGTCGGCTTGCAGTCGGTTCGTTTTTACAGGCCGAGCTCAAATGATTTTTTTGAGGTTGAAGTTGCAGATAGCCACGATGAAAAGATACCCTATTTAGTGCTGAAGAAGCCTTTGGATAGGGAGCAGAATGCAGAGCATAATTTAGTGTTGACGGCTCTTGATGGGGGCACTCCGTCCAGATCAGGGTCCCTTAATATAACTATCACAGTAATAGATGCTAATGACAATCGCCCTGTGTTCAGTCAAGACACATATACTGTATCGATATATGAAAATACATCTATTGGAATGATGTTAATTAAAATAAATGCTACTGATTTAGATGAAGGTCCGAATGGTGAAATAGATTACACCTTTGGCCAAACACAAAAGAAAAAGGTGTATGATACGTTTGGTTTAGATAACATGACAGGTGAGATTCGACTGAAAGGAAGCTTGGACTTTGAGGACACTGAGGTTTACAGATTGGATATACAGGCTTCTGATAAAGGCCAGTTACCATGGACGGCTGCAGCTAAAGTTGTGATTAAGATAAAGGATGTGAACGACAATAACCCTGAGATAGAGGTCACATCATTATCCAACGTAGTGCCCGAGGATTCAAAGCCTGGCAGCGTAATTTCACTTATTAGTGTGTTGGACAGGGATTCTGGAGTAAACGGTAAAGTCCTTTGCAAAATATCAGGGAATGTTCCTTTTGATATGACGCCATCCATCCAGGAGAACATGTACTCCCTCGTCACAAGGGGACACCTGGATCGTGAGATGGTGTATCATTATGACGTCACTATAACAGCCACTGACTGCGGTGATCCTCCCCTGTCCACTTTTAAAACTTTGAGTGTTCAGATCTCAGATGTAAATGACAACAGTCCGACATTTTTACAGAACCCTTTGGATCTATATTTGATAGAAAATAATGTCCCTGGTGCATCCGTTTTCTCTGTACGTGCGTCTGATAACGATCTGAACGAAAATGCAGATATTTCATATCATATTGCCAGAGCTGAGGGGAGACAGAATAATATGGCATCATTTCTGAACATCGATTCTGATAAGGGGCAAATTTCCGCGTTAAAAAGTTTCGACTTTGAAACTCTGAAGACTTTCCAGTTCCACGTGGTTGCCACGGACTCCGGAAGTCCCTCGTTGCGCAGCAACGTGACAGTGAACGTGTTCATCCTGGATCAGAACGACAACGCTCCAGTCATCTTGTATCCAGTCAGCGCTAACGGTTCTGCTGAAGGTGTGGAGGAGATTCCCCGCAATGTGAACGCAGGTCATCTGGTGACTAAAGTGAGAGCGTATGACGCTGATATAGGATATAACGGCTGGTTGTTATTTTCACTGCAGGAAGTCACTGACCACAGTCTGTTTGGTTTGGACCGCTACACAGGACAGATAAGAACACTTCGTTCATTCACAGAGACAGACGAGGCTGAACATAAACTGGTCATACTGGTGAAAGACAATGGGAACGTGTCACTCTCAGCAACAGCTACTGTGGTTGTCAAGGTCGTGGAGCCCAAAGAGGCTTTTGTTGCCTCTGATGTTAAAAGTGCAGCAAAAGATGAAGATGAGGACAACGTGACACTTTATTTGATGATAACTTTGGGCTCAGTTTCAGCACTTTTCCTCATCAGCATCATCGTATTGATTGTAATGCAGTGCTCCAAACCTGCAGACTATTCCTCCAAGTATTTACAAGACCCTAATTATGACGGGACTCTGTGTCACAGCATCCAGTACAGATCTGGAGACAGACGGTACATGTTAGTTGGACCCAGAATGAGTATAGGATCTACCATAGTCCCAGGAAGCAATGGGAATACCCTAGTGGTCCCAGACAGGAGGCGAACATCTGTGGAGGTAAGAAGGGTTTTAAACAATTCTCAAGTCATAAACTGTGTAAACGTGGAACTTAAGATGCTGTTGGGTTTGGAGTCAGCTATTTTTCCTCTTACTCTTAAAATGTTCAGCTGTTCTAATGAGGGTTAACACTAACATTATTTATTCTTTTTTTCTTTTTTATTTGACATTGGTTTTAAACTGTCTGATAATTGAAGAAAGTTATTACTTTGCTCCCGTGTGAGCGCTGCATAGCGCTGTCCATGGTGCTGACGCATTGATGAGATAGTTGTATGGCAATTTACGTTAAATTTCCCCTGACTTTACATTTTACCTTTGACTCGAGTTTCTTCAGTCACACCTCTCTCATATCCTATATACTTTCCACATGGTGTCAGTATCACACCACGAGAAATAATTTAGCATCACTTATTAAGCCCTTCCCTTTTCAGAGAGGCTTTGTCCATCTCGGGAAAGGAAGAGGGAGCAGCTTGTTCAGAAAAGAGCATGGAGCGTGTTACGTCTCATATTCTGTGATCTAAAAATATGGACTACAGCATTTCAAAGAACATCTTGCATTGGTGATTGTTAGTAATGAGCGGTGTCTAGCTACATTACCTGATAGCACTGTGAGGATGGGAGCTGGAGGACAAAGAGGGACAATGGAGGTCTGCTGGTTCGCCCTGCGCCTTTCTGTGTTGCTGTGTTTTTCACAGCACGTCTCTTCTCAGATAAGATATTCCATCCCAGAGGAAGTAAACGTGGGATCTGTTGTTGGAAATGTTGCCAAGGATTTGGGACTTGATATCAGTACTTTGGCTGACAGGCGATTTCGTATTGTTACTGGATCAGATCAGGAGCTGTTTCGGTTAAATCAGAACAGCGGAGTGCTCTATGTTCACAGGAATATCGACCGTGAAGAGATCTGTGATGGGAATTGTTTGATCAATCTTAAAGTCGTTGTTGAAAACCCACTGGAAGTACACTACGTCAGTGTTGAAATAACGGATGTTAATGATCATTCCCCGACATTTCCCGAAAGGGAACAACACTTGGAAATAGCAGAGCATATTCCTCCAGGTACTCGTTTCCAAATCCACGCAGCAAGAGATCCTGATGTCGGCTTGCAGTCGGTTCGTTTTTACAGGCTGAGCTCAAATGATTTTTTTGATGTCGAAATTGTAGAAAGAGACGAGGACAAAATACCTTTTTTAGTGCTGAAGAAGCATTTGGATAGAGAGCACATAGCAGAGCATCATTTAGTGTTAACGGCTCTTGATGGGGGCGGTGCTTCAAGATCAGGGTCCCTTAATATAACTATCACTGTATTAGATGCTAATGATAATCGCCCTGTGTTCAGTCAAGACACATATACTGTATCGATATATGAAAATGCATCTATTGGAACGCTGTTGGTTAAGTTAAATGCTACTGATTTAGATGAAGGTCTGAATAGTGCAATAGAATACACCTTTGGTCAAACACAAAATAAAAAGGTGTATGATACGTTTGCTTTAGACAGCATGACAGGTGAGATTCGACTGAATGGAAGGTTGGACTTTGAGGACACCGAGGTTTATAAACTAGATATACAGGCTTCCGATAAAGGCCATTTACCTTGGACAGCTGCAAGTAGAGTTGTGATTAAGATAAAGGATGTGAACGACAATAACCCTGAGATAGAGGTCACATCATTATCCAACGTAGTGCCCGAGGATTCAAAGCCTGGCAGCGTTATTTCACTTATTAGTGTGTTGGACAAGGATTCTGGGGTGAACGGTAAAGTCATTTGCAAAATATCAGGGAATGTTCCTTTTGATATGACGCCATCCATCCAGGAGAACATGTACTCCCTCGTCACAAGGGGACACCTGGATCGTGAGATGGTGTCTCATTATGACATCACTATAACAGCCACTGACGGCGGTGATCCTCCCCTGTCCACTTTTAAAACTTTGAGCGTTCAGATCTCAGATGTAAATGACAACAATCCGACATTTCTACAGAACCCTTTGGATCTATATTTGATAGAAAATAATGTCCCTGGGGCATCCATTTTCTCTGTACGTGCTTCTGATAACGATCTGAACGAAAATGCAGATATTTCATATCATATTGCCAGAGGTCAGGGGAGACAGAATAATATGGCATCATTTCTGAACATCAATTCTGATAATGGGCAAATTTCCGCATTAAAAAGTTTCGACTTTGAAACGCTGAAGACTTTCCAGTTCCACGTGGTTGCCACGGACTCCGGAAGTCCCTCGTTGCGCAGCAACGTGACAGTGAACGTGTTCATCCTGGATCAGAACGACAACGCTCCAGTCATCTTGTATCCAGTCAGCGCTAACGGTTCTGCTGAAGGTGTGGAGGAGATTTCCCGCAATGTGAACGCAGGTCATCTGGTGACTAAAGTGAGAGCGTATGACGCTGATATAGGATATAACGGCTGGTTGTTATTTTCACTGCAGGAAGTCACTGACCACAGTCTGTTTGGTTTAGACCGCTACACAGGACAGATAAGAACACTTCGCTCATTCACAGAGACAGACGAGGCTGAACATAAACTGGTCATACTGGTGAAAGACAATGGGAACGTGTCACTCGCAGCAACAGCTACTGTGGTTGTCAAGGTTGTGGAGCCCATAGAGGCTTTTGCTGCTTCTGATGTTAAAAGTGCAGCAAAAGATGAAGACGAGGACAATGTGACACTTTATTTGATGATAACTTTGGGCTCAGTTTCAGCACTTTTCCTCATCAGCATCATCGTGTTGATTGTGATGCAGTGCTCCAAACCTGCAGACTATTCCTCCAAGTATTTACAAGACCCTAATTATGACGGGACTCTGTGCCACAGCATCCAGTACAGATCTGGAGACAGACGGTACATGTTAGTTGGACCCAGAATGAGTATAGGATCTACTATAGTCCCAGGAAGCAATGGGAATACTCTAGTGGTCCCTGACAGGATGCGAACATCTGGAGAGGTAAGAAATGATTAAACTAAATAATTCTTAAGTCATAAATTGTGTAAATTAAAATATTTAAAATTGATGGTGTTCTGTTTGGATTCAAGTATTTGATCCTCTTCTTAAAATATTCAGATGTTCTAATCAGGTTAAACGCTAAACCGATTCATTTAATTTTCATTTTTTCCCACATTGCGTTCAAACTTCTTTGTCGGATGCTTTAGCGCAGTTGTTACTTTGCTCCCGTCTGTGCTCTGGCTAGCGCTGTCCATGGTGCTGAAGCTCTGATGTTGTATGTCAGCTTACGGTAAATTTGACCTGACTTTACATTTCACTTACGACTCGAGTTCTTCAGTCACACCTCTCTCATATCTTATTTAATTCCCACACGGTGTCAGTATCACACCACGAAACTGAATTTAGCAACACCCATTAGGCCCTTCCCTTTTCAGAGAGGCTTTGTCCATTTCGTGAAAGGAAGAGGGAGCAGCTTGTTCAGGAAAGAGCATGGAGCGTGTTACGTCTCATATTCTGTGATCTAAAAAATATGGACTACAGCATTTCAAAGAACATCTTGCATTGGTGATTGTTAGTAATGAGCGGTGTCTAGCTACATTACCTGATAGCACTGTGAGGATGGGAGCTGGAGGACAAAGAGGGACAATGGAGGTCTGCTGGTTCGCCCTGCGCCTTTCTGTGTTGCTGTGTTTTTCACAGCACGTCTCCTCTCAGATAAGATATTCCATCCCAGAGGAAGTAAACGTGGGATCTGTTGTTGGAAATGTTGCCAAGGATTTGGGACTTGATATCAGTACTTTGGCTGACAGGCGAATTCGCATTGTTACTGGATCAGATCAGGAGCTGTTTCGGTTAAATCAGAACAGCGGAGTGCTCTATGTTCACAGGAATATCGACCGTGAAGAGATCTGTGATGGGAATTGTTTGATCAATCTTAAAGTCGTTGTTGAAAACCCACTGGAAGTACACTACGTCGGTGTTGAAATAACGGATGTTAATGATCATTCCCCGACATTTCCGGAAAGTGAAGAACACTTGGAAATATCAGAGCATATTCCTCCAGGTACTCATTTCCAAATCCACGCAGCAAGAGATCCTGATGTCGGTTTGCTATCAGTTCGTTTTTACAGGCTGAGCTCAAATGGTATTTTTGATATCGAAGTGAAAGATACTGAGGAGGACAAAATACCTTTTTTAGTGCTGAAGAAGCCTTTGGATAGGGAGCAGAATGCAGAGCATCATTTAGTGTTGACGGCTCTTGATGGGGGCGCTCCGTCCAGATCAGGGTCCCTTAATATAACTATCACAGTAATAGATGCTAATGATAATCGCCCCGTGTTCAGTCAAGACACATATACTGTATCGATATATGAAAATGCATCTATTGGAATTATGTTAATTAAATTAAATGCTACTGATTTAGATGAAGGTGCAAATTGTGCAATAGAATACACCTTTGGAAAAACACAAAATAAAAAGGTGTATGATATGTTTGCTTTAGAAAGCATGACGGGTGAGATTCGACTGAAAGGAAGCTTGGACTTTGAGGACACAGAGGTTTTCAGATTGGATATACAGGCTTCGGATAAAGGCCAACCACCATGGACGGGTGCAGCTAAAGTTGTGATTAAGATAAAGGATGTGAACGACAATAACCCTGAGATAGAGGTCACATCATTATCCAACGTAGTGCCCGAGGATTCAAAGCCTGGCAGCGTTATTTCGCTTATTAGTGTGTTGGACAGGGATTCTGGAGTAAACGGTAAAGTCATTTGCAAAATATCAGGGAATATTCCTTTTGATATGACGCCATCCATCCAGGAGAACATGTACTCCCTCGTCACAAGGGGACACCTGGATCGTGAGATGGTGTCTCATTATGACATCACTATAACAGCCACTGACGGCGGTGATCCTCCCCTGTCCACTTTTAAATCGTTGAGCGTTCAGATCTCAGATGTAAATGACAACAGTCCGACATTTCTACAGAACCCTTTGGATCTATATTTGGTAGAAAATAATGTCCCCGGTGAAGCCATTTTCTCTGTAAGTGCTTCTGATAACGACTTGAACGAAAATGCAGATATTTCATATCATATTGCCAGAAGTGAGGGGAGACAGAATAATATGGCATCATTTCTGAACATGAATTCTGATAATGGGCAAATTTCCGCATTAAAAAGTTTCGACTTTGAAACTTTGAAGACTTTCCAGTTCCACGTGGTTGCCACAGACTCCGGAAGTCCCTCGTTGCGCAGCAACGTGACAGTGAACGTGTTCATCCTGGATCAGAACGACAACGCTCCAGTCATCTTGTATCCAGTCAGCGCTAATGGTTCTGCTGAAGGTGTGGAGGAGATTCCCCGCAATGTGAACGCAGGTCATCTGGTGACTAAAGTGAGAGCGTATGACGCTGATATAGGATATAACGGCTGGTTGTTATTTTCACTGCAGGAAGTCACTGACCACAGTCTGTTTGGTTTGGACCGCTACACAGGACAGATAAGAACACTTCGCTCATTCACAGAGACAGACGAGGCTGAACATAAACTGGTCATACTGGTGAAAGACAATGGCAACGTGTCACTCGCAGCAACAGCTACTGTGGTTGTCAAGGTTGTGGAGCCCATAGAGGCTTTTGCTGCTTCTGATGTTAAAAGTGCAGCAAAAGATGAAGACGAGGACAATGTGACACTTTATTTGATGATAACTTTGGGCTCAGTTTCAGCACTTTTCCTCATCAGCATCATCGTGTTGATTGTAATGCAGTGCTCCAAACCTGCAGACTATTCCTCCAAGTGTTTACAAGACCCTAATTATGACGGGACTCTGTGTCACAGCATCCAGTACAGATCTGGAGACAGACGGTACATGTTAGTTGGACCCAGAATGAGTATAGGATCTACTATAGTCCCAGGAAGCAATGGGAATACTCTAGTGGTCCCAGACAGGAGGCGAACATCTGCAGAGGTAAGCAACGTCTGCAGAGGTGAGCAGTATTTTAAAGTGAATAGCGATGTGTAAAGGCATAAACGGTGTAAATGGAACGGCTTATAAATACGAATGTTGGGTTTGAATTCGACCATTTTCTTCGCATTCTTAAAGCGTTCATATGTTGTAATGTTGTTTAAAACTACAATTCATTAGGTTATTTTCCATGTTTTTACCCCATTGTTTTTTAAAGTTGGCGTCGGATACTTCATTAAAAAAGTTATTAGTTTGCCTTTTTGCACCCTCAATAAACCAGGAAAGAACATCACAGAAAGGTGAGTCAGTTCACCTGGACATAACGTTTATTGATGGAAACGTTTCTTCACTCATCTAAAGGTAGAGGCTAGTTCCCATCGATGCAGAGAACGGTCAACTGAGCATGCGCAAGTACTCGTTGCCTCCGTTGTTAGGGTAGGTTAAGGTTAGGGTTAGGATGGGGTTAGGGTTAAAGTTAGCAAATCAGACGCAGAGTAGGGGTGGGTCTTCCTAGAATCCTAGCACCTGGATGCTACGCGGGGCGTGTGGAGGCATGGTAGAGGCATTTCGCGCATGCTCAGTTGACCGTTCTCTATTCTATTTCCGTTCTCTGCATCGATGGGAACTAGCCTCTGCCCTAATCTAAATGCCATCTTCAGTCTAAAATGACTGCAGGTATCCTCACCCTTATTGGTTATAGGGTAGAAGTGACGTTACATGACGACCGACCGAAAACAACGATTGGTTTCATATGCATACTGGCGTGACATTTCAATGGCAACGTGTACTATTCACAGAGGATTTAGGAATGGTTGCAATCACAGCATTGTAAAATGGCGACAGAAGTACTCTTACCAACCCGGTTTGGTGATGGTCCTTCCCTCTTGACCTAGATTGCCTCTTTGTGTTTTGTCCAGATGAACTGATTCACCTTTCTCCGAAGTTAGTTTGTTCCCGTCTTTGCTCCGGCTAGTGCTCTGCATTGTGGTCAACTTTGATGGGGTGGTTATTTTATTTTGGGCCGAGTTTCTCAAGTCACACCTCTCTCCTATATTATGCATTTCCCACACGGTGTCAGTATCACACCACGAAACAGAATTAGCATCACTTATTAGGCCCTTCCCTTTTCAGAGAGGTTTTGTCCAGCTCGGGAAAGGAAGCGGGAGCAGCTTGTCCAGACATGAACCTGGAGCGTGTTACATCTCGTATTCTGTGATCTAAAAATATGGACTACATAATTTCAACGTGCATCTTGCATTGGTGATTGTTGGTAATGACCGGTGTCTAGCTACATTCTCTGGCAGCACTGTGAGGATGGGAGCTGGAGGACAAAGAGGGACAATGGAGAGCTGCTGGTTCGCCCTGCGCCTTTCTGTATTGCTGTGTTTTTCACAGCAGGGCTCAGCTCAGATAAGATATTCCATCCCAGAGGAAGTAAACGTGGGATCTGTTGTTGGAAATGTCGCCAAGGATTTGGGACTTGACATCGGTACGTTGACTGACAGACGTTTTCGTGTTGTTTCTGGATCTAACGATGCTCTGTTCGATTTAAACCAGAACAATGGCCTCTTGTGTGTCCATGAAAATATCGACAGAGAGGAGCTGTGTGACGGTAATGCTGCCTGCTCAATAAACTTGAAAATAGTGGTAGAGAACCCTTTAGAAATACATTATGTTGCCGTTGACATCGCCGATGTGAACGATAATTCACCCATGTTCCAAGAGGAAGAGAAAATATTAGAAATATCAGAATCCACTCTCCCAGGCAAGCGTTTTCAATTACCAGCCGCCAGAGACCCAGATATGACTGTTAACTCTGTACGTGCGTATAAAATAAACAGCAACGAACATTTTAATATGCAGATACGAGAAAGAGGAGAGGACAGGGTGCCATTTTTGGTTCTGCAAAAGTCTCTCGATAGGGAGAAACAGTCCGAGCATCGATTGATTCTGACGGCGGTTGACGGCGGAAGCCCACCAAGGTCTGGGACTCTTAACGTCACGGTTACAGTTATGGACTCAAATGACAATCATCCTGTATTCAAGCAGGAGGTGTACTCTGTTACCCTACCTGAAAATGTCGAGTTTGGGACGGTGGTGGTTAACGTTGAGGCAACAGATGAGGACCAGGGTACAAATGGAGATGTAGAATATTTTTTCGGACGTGAACTTGACCCGGATATATATGATTTATTCGGCTTAGACAAATCAACCGGCGAGATTATAGTAAAAGGCGATATTGATTTTGAGAAAGTTGATGTGTACAAGTTAGACGTCCATGCCACCGACAAAGGAGCACCCCCAATGAGCACGGACTGTAGTGTAATCATCAAAGTAATTGACCTTAATGACAATAAACCTGAGATAGATGTGACGTCCCTCATCAATATGGTATCGGAGAATGCAAAACCTGGCACGGTCGTCTCACTGATTAGTATAACAGACCGGGACTCCGGAATAAATGGTAAAGTTATATGTAGCCTTGCACAAAATGAGCCATTTGAGTTAAAACCGTCATTTCAAGATAATATGTACTCCTTAGTCACCAGGCAAAAATTAGACAGGGAAACGGTTTCACATTATGACATCACCATAACAGCTACTGACTGTGGCGACCCTCCCCTGTCGACCTTCAAAACAGTGAGTATTCGGGTATCAGATGTGAACGATAACAGCCCACAATTCTTGCAAAACCCAGTGGAACTTTACCTGGTAGAAAATAACATCCCTGGTAAATCCATTTACTCTGTCAGTGCTTCTGACAACGACTTAAATGAAAACGCTGCAATACTCTATGAAATAGTGAGAGGGGGAGGAAGTCTGAATGACATGGCATCGTTCCTCAGTATAAATTCTGACAACGGACACATTTCAGCACTGAAAAGTTTTGACTTTGAAACTTTGAAGACTTTCCAGTTCCAAGTGGTTGCCACAGACTCCGGAAGTCCCCCGTTGCGCAGCAACGTGACAGTGAACGTGTTCATCCTGGATCAGAACGACAACGCTCCAGTCATCTTGTATCCAGTCAGCGGTAACGGTTCTGCTGAAGGTGTGGAGGAGATTCCCCGCAATGTGAACGCAGGTCATCTGGTGACTAAAGTGAGAGCGTATGACGCTGATATAGGATATAACGGCTGGTTGTTATTTTCACTGCAGGAAGTCACTGACCACAGTCTGTTTAGCTTGGACCGCTACACAGGACAGATAAGAACACTTCGCCCATGCACAGAGACAGACGAGGCTGAACATAAACTGGTCATACTGGTGAAAGACAATGGGAACGTGTCACTCTCAGCAACAGCTACTGTGGTTGTCAAGGTTGTGGAGCCCAAAGAGGCTTTTGCTGCTTCTGATGTTAAAAGTGCAGCAAAAGATGAAGATGAGGACAATGTGACACTTTATTTGATGATAACTTTGGGCTCAGTTTCAGCACTTTTCCTCATCAGCATCATCGTGTTGATTGTAATGCAGTGCTCCAAACCTGCAGACTATTCCTCCAAGTATTTACAAGACCCTAATTATGACGGGACTCTGTGCCACAGTATCCAGTACAGATCTGGAGACAGACGGTACATGTTAGTTGGACCCAGAATGAGTATAGGATCTACTATAGTCCCAGGAAGCAATGGGAATACTCTAGTGGTCCCAGACAGGAGACAAACATCTGGAGAGGTAAGATGTGTTTCAAAATGTCATGTGCAATTACATACTACGTATATTTGAAATAGGTTTTAATTCCTATTTCGGTTTATGAGCTGTCCAAATATTTGTGTGTGTGTGCGATATTTTGTTTTTGCATAATTTCCTTCAGTAGTTTTAACAATCGTGTGGTGACGCACATTGTTGCTTCATCGAGCGATGGTCGCTGTCCATGGTGCTAGATCATTTCCCCTCTGTTTCAGCCTTGATAACAAGTGTTGTTCTTCCATGAAGCATTTCGAATAATGTTTTGCCTTGTTTAGAGATTTAACTTCATCGTGGATGTATCCACATGGTGTCAGTGTTTGAATAAGGTATTGCTCAGATTTCTGTATCAGTCCAGCCTCTCTCAAATCTTTTTGTGTATTTGTGTGTGTGTGTGTGTGTGTGTGTGATTGTTTGATTTTGCATAATTTCTTCCAGTAGTTTTAACATTCATGTGTGGTAACACACTTTGTTGCTGAATCTAGCGATGGTCGCTGTCAATGGTGTTGAGTCGTTGTCCCCCCCCCCCCCTCCGTTTCAGCCTTGATAACAAGCGTTGTTCTTTCATTAAAAATGTCGAATAATGCTTTTCCTTGCTTAGAGTTTTAACTTCATCGTGGATGTAGCCACAAGGTGTCAGTGTTTGAATATGGTATGCTCAGATTTCTGTATCAGTCCTGCCTCTCTCAAAGCTTTTTCTTCAGCTCAGAAGGAGGAAGGAACCATTCGAGCAAGGCACGGATACTCGGATACTCGGATTATTCTATCATTGATCTCGACAAACCCGGAAAATCAAAACCATCTTTAGCAACATACTCATGTGTGGATGCCATTTTAATGGTCAGACAAAGAGAGGTGACTAACAGGAGAGCAGCATGTTGTCTTTGTGTGATATCCTGCTTTTCACTCTGCTGTTGTGCATCGGAGAGCTGGTCTCATCTCAGATAAGATATTCTACACCAGAAGAGGTCCAAGTGGGATCTGTAGTCGGAAATGTTGCCAAGGATTTGGGAATTGATGTCAGTACCTTGTTGGATAGGCGTTTCCGCATTGTGCCTGGCTCTAAGGACGCTTTATTTGAGGTAAACCAGAACAATGGTGTTTTGTATGTGCATAAGAATATCGACCGGGAAGAGATCTGCGACAGCAATGACGCTTGCTTGATAAATCTAAAAATTGTTGTTGAAAATCCTCTTGAAATTCACTATGTGAGTGTGGAAATACTCGACGCCAACGACCATGCACCAACCTTTTCTGAGAGAGAAAAGACAATAGAGATCGCAGAAACCACATTACCAGGGGCAAGATTTCAGCTGCCTGCTGCCCGAGATCCAGATGCTGGAATAAATTCAGTCCAGCGCTATAAACTCAATCAAAACGAGCACTTCCAACTTGAAATTAGAGATCGTGGGGAACACAAAATCCCGTTTTTAGTCCTACAGAAGAACCTGGACAGGGAACAAAAACATAATCACAGTTTGATTCTGACAGCCATAGATGGAGGGAGCCCACAAAAATCAGCAATTCTCAACCTGACAATAAAAGTTCTTGACAGCAATGATAACAGGCCAATATTTTCTCAAGAGGTTTATACAGTCGTGTTAGCAGAGAACGCTTCTGTTGGTACCGTTGTGATGAGAGTCAATGCAACAGACTTGGATGAGGGAACAAACGGGGACGTTGAATATTCATTTGGCAGCGACATGAACCCAGAGGTATTAGATATTTTTAGTATTGACAAGGAAATTGGTGAAATTAGAATTAATGGACGGATAGATTTTGAGACCATTGATGTGTTTAAGCTAGATGTCCAAGCTTCTGACAAAGGACAGCCTCCAATGTCCACAGATTGTAGCGTTATAATAAAGATACAAGACGTCAATGACAATAAACCAGAGATAGAAGTGACGTCAATCTCCCCCACGGTCCCCGAGGATTCAAAGAAAGGCACAGTGATTTTTCTCATTAGTGTTGCTGATGAAGATTCTGGTCTGAATGGTAAAGTGATATGCAGCTTGACAGGAGTAGTACCGTTTGAATTAAAACCTTCATACACTGAAAATATGTACTCGCTAGTGACAAAAGAAAGGCTGGACAGAGAAAGCGTGTCACATTATGACTTTACAATAACAGCTACTGACAGTGGTCAACCTCCTCTCTCCACATTGAAAAGTCTGAGTATTCAGGTGTCAGATGTAAATGACAACAACCCAGAGTTCCCACAAAACCCACTCGAACTGTATTTGGTTGAAAACAACCTTGCTGGTGCGCTCATATTTTCTGTTGCTGCTTTCGATAAAGACGAAAAGGAAAACGCTGCAGTATCCTATCAAATAGCGAGAGGGGGAGGGATCCAACCGGATATGGCGTCTTTCCTTAATATTAATTCTGAAAACGGACACATTTCAGCACTAAGAAGTTTCGACTTTGAAACTCTGAAGACTTTCCAGTTCCACGTGGTTGCCTCAGACTCCGGAAGTCCCCCGTTGCGCAGCAACGTGACAGTGAACGTGTTCATCCTGGATCAGAACGACAACGCTCCAGTCATCTTGTATCCAGTCAGCGCTAACGGTTCTGCTGAAGGTGTTGAGGAGATTCCCCGCAATGTGAACGCAGGTCATCTGGTGACTAAAGTGAGAGCGTATGACGCTGATATAGGATATAACGGCTGGTTGTTATTTTCACTGCAGGAAGTCACTGACCACAGTCTGTTTGGTTTGGACCGCTACACAGGACAGATAAGAACACTTCGCTCATTCACAGAGACAGACGAGGCTGAACATAAACTGGTCATACTGGTGAAAGACAATGGGAACGTGTCACTCTCAGCAACAGCTACTGTGGTTGTCAAGGTTGTGGAGCCCAGAGAGGCTTTTGCTGCTACTGATGTTAAAAGTGCAGCAAAAGATGAAGATGAGGACAATGTGACACTTTATTTGATGATAACTTTGGGCTCAGTTTCAGCACTTTTCCTCATCAGCATCATCGTGTTGATTGTGATGCAGTGCTCCAAACCTGCAGACTATTCCTCCAAGTATTTACAAGACCCTAATTATGACGGGACTCTGTGCCACAGCATCCAGTACAGATCTGGAGACAGACGGTACATGTTAGTTGGACCCAGAATGAGTATAGGATCTACTATAGTCCCAGGAAGCAATGGGAATACTCTAGTGGTCCCAGACAGGAGGCGAGCATCTGGAGAGGTAAGCAGTATTTCAAAATTTAATGTGCAATTACATACTCTATTTGACATAGGTTTTAGTTCCTTTCTCGGCTCAGGGGCTATCCAAAGATGTGTGTGTGTGTGTGTGTGTGTGTGTGTGTGTGTGTGTGTGTGTGTGTGTGTGTGTGTGTGTGTGTGTGTGTGTGTGTGTGTGTGTGTGTGTGTGTGTGTGTGTGTGTGTGTGTGTATGATTGTTTGATTTTGCATAATTTCCTGCAATAGTTTTAACAGTCATGTGTGGTAACGCACATTGTTGCTTAATCGAGCGATGGTCGCTGTCCATGGTGTTGAATTGTAGTTTTTTCTGTTTCAGCCTAGATAACAAGCGTTGTTCTTCCATTAAACATTTCGAATAATGTTTGAATTTGTTTAGAGTTTTAACTTCATCTTGGATTTATCCACATGGTGTCAGTGTTTGACTAAGGTATTGCTCAGATTTCTGTATCAGTCCTGCCTCTCTCAAAGCTTTTTGTTCAGCTCAGAAGGAGGAAGGAACCATTCGAGCAAGGCACGGATACTCGGATACTCGGATTATTCTATCATTGATCTCGACAAACCCGGAAAAATCAAAACCATCTTTAGCAACATACTCATGTGTGGATGCGATTTTAATCGTCAGACAAAGAGAGGTGACTAACAGGAGAGCAGCATGTTGTCTTGGTGCGATGTCCTGCTTTTCACTCTGCTGTTGTGCATCGGAGAGCTGGTCTCATCTCAGATAAGATATTCTACACCAGAAGAGGTCCAAGTGGGATCTGTAGTCGACAATGTTGCCAAGGATTTGGGAATTGATGTCAGTACCTTGTTGGATAGGCGTTTCCGCATTGTGTCTGGATCTAAGGACGCCTTATTTGAGGTAAACCAGAACAATGGTGTTTTGTATGTGCATAAAAATATCGACCGGGAAGAGATCTGCGACAGTACTGGTTCGTGTGTGGTAGATTTAAAAATTGTTGTTGAAAATCCTCTTGAAATTCACTATGTGAGTGTGGAAATACTCGACGCCAACGACCATGCACCAACCTTTTCTGAGAGAGAAAAGATAATAGAGATCGCAGAAACCACATTACCAGGGGCAGGATTTCAGCTGCCTGCTGCCCGAGATCCAGATGCTGGAATAAATTCAGTCCAACGTTATAAAATCAATCAAAACGAGCACTTCCAACTCGAAATTAGAGATCGTGGGGAACATAAAATCCCGTTTTTAGTCCTACAGAAGAACCTGGACAGGGAACAAAAAAATAATCACAGTTTGATTCTGACAGCCATAGATGGAGGGAGCCCACAAAAATCAGCAATTCTCAACCTGACAATAAAAGTTCTAGATATCAATGATAACAGGCCAATATTTTCTCAAGAGGTTTATACAGTCGTGTTAGCAGAGAACGCTTCTGTTGGTACCGTTGTGATCAGAGTCAATGCAACAGACTTGGACGAGGCTACAAACGGGGACGTTGAATATTCATTTGGCAGCGACATGAACCCAGAGGTATTAGATATTTTTAGTATTGACAAGGAAATGGGAGAAGTTAGAGTGAGTGGGCGGATAGATTTTGAGACCATTGATGTTTTTAAGTTAGATGTCCAAGCTTCTGACAAAGGACAGCCTCCAATGACCACAGATTGTAGCGTTATAATAAAGATACAAGACGTCAATGACAATAAACCAGAGATAGAAGTGACGTCAATCTCCCCCACGGTCCCCGAGGATTCAAAGAAAGGCACAGTGATTTTTCTCATTAGTGTTGCTGATGAAGATTCTGGTCTGAATGGTAAAGTGATATGCAGCTTGACAGGAGATGTACCGTTTGAATTAAAACCTTCCTATAAGGAAAATATGTACTCGCTAGTGATAAAAGAAGCGCTGGACAGAGAATATGTGTCACATTATGACATTACAATAACAGCTACTGACTGTGGTCAACCTCCTCTCTCCACATTGAAAAGTCTGAGTATTCAGGTGTCAGATGTAAATGACAACAACCCAGAGTTCCCACAAAATCCACTCGAACTGTATTTGGTTGAAAACAACCTTGCTGGTGCGCTCATATTTTCTGTTGCTGCTTTCGATAAAGACGAAAAGGAAAACGCTGCAGTATCCTATCAAATAGCGAGAGGGGGAGGGATCCAACCGGATATGGCGTCTTTCCTTAATATTAATTCTGAAAATGGACACATTTCAGCACTAAGAAGTTTCGACTTTGAAACTTTGAAGACTTTCCAGTTCCACGTGGTTGCCACGGACTCCGGAAGTCCCCTGTTGCGCAGCAACGTGACAGTGAACGTGTTCATCCTGGATCAGAACGACAACGCTCCAGTCATCTTGTATCCAGTCAGCGCTAACGGTTCTGCTGAAGGTGTGGAGGAGATTCCCCGCAATGTGAACGCAGGTCATCTGGTGACTAAAGTGAGAGCGTATGACGCTGATATAGGATATAACGGCTGGTTGTTATTTTCACTGCAGGAAGTCACTGACCACAGTCTGTTTGGTTTGGACCGCTACACAGGACAGATAAGAACACTTCGCTCATTCACAGAGACAGACGAGGCTGAACATAAACTGGTCATACTGGTGAAAGACAATGGGAACGTGTCACTCTCAGCAACAGCTACTGTGGTTGTCAAGGTTGTGGAGCCCAGAGAGGCTTTTGCTGCTTCTGATGTTAAAAGTGCAGCAAAAGATGAAGATGAGGACAATGTGACACTTTATTTGATGATAACTTTGGGCTCAGTTTCAGCACTTTTCCTCATCAGCATCATCGTGTTGATTGTGATGCAATGCTCCAAACCTGCAGACTATTCCTCCAAGTATTTACAAGACCCCAATTATGACGGGACTCTGTGTCACAGCATCCAATACAGATCTGGAGACAGACGGTACATGTTAGTTGGACCGAGAATGAGTATAGGATCTACTATAGTCCCAGGAAGCAATGGGAACACTCTAGTGGTCCCAGACAGGAGGCGAACATCTGCAGAGGTAAGAAATGTTTTAAAATTTCATTTACAAACACATACTATATTTGACGTAGGTGTTATTTCCTTCTCGGCTCATGGGCTGTTCAAAGGTTTCTATTTCCGTGTGTGTGTGTGTGTGTGTGTGTGTGTGCGTGCGTGCGTGTGTGTGTGTGTGTTAGTTTTTTTTCGCATGTCTTCCAGTCGTCGTAACAAGCTTGTGTTGAAACGAACATTGTTCCTGAATCTAGATTCTAGTGACTTTCGCTGTCCATGGTGCTGCATCGTTTTGTTTTTATTTTTTTGTCAGGCTTATTAACAACTGTGTTTTTTTTTTTCTATTTCAAATTTTGAATCATGTTTTTTAGAACGTCATCGTGGATGTATCCACAAGGTGTCAGTGTTTGAATAAGGTATTTCTCAGATTTCTGTATCAGTCCTGCCTCTCTCAAAGCTTTTTGTTCAGCTCAGAAGGAGGAAGGAACCGTTCGAGCAAGGCACGGATACTCGGATACTCGGATTATTATATCTTTTATCTCGACAAACCCGGAAAATAACAATCGTCTTTGGCAACATACTCATGTGTGGACGCGATTTTAATCGTCAGACAAAGAGAGGTGACTAACAGGAGAGCAGCATGTTGTCTTGGTGTGATGTCCTGCTTTTCACTCTGCTGTTGTGCATCGGAGAGCTGGTCTCATCTCAGATAAGATATTCTACACCAGAAGAGGTCAAAGTGGGATCTGTAGTCGGAAATGTTGCCAAGGATTTGGGAATTGATGTCAGTACCTTGTTGGATAGGCGTTTCCGCATTGTGTCTGGATCTAAGGACGCTTTATTTGAGGTAAACCAGAACAATGGTGTTTTGTATGTGCATAGAAATATCGACCGAGAAGAGATCTGCGACAGCAACGACGCTTGCGTTATAAATCTAAAAATTGTTGTTGAAAATCCTCTTGAAATTCACTATGTGAGTGTGGAAATACTCGACGCTAATGACCATGCACCAACCTTTTCTGAGAGAGAAAAGACAATAGAGATCGCAGAAACCACATTACCAGGGGCAAGATTTCAGCTGCCTGCTGCCCGAGATCCAGATGCTGGAATAAATTCAGTCCAGCGCTATAAACTCAATCAAAACGAACACTTCCAACTCGAAATTAGAGATCGAGGAGAGGACAAAATCCCATTTTTAGTTCTCCAAAAACATCTGGACAGGGAACAGAAAATCAATCACAGTTTGATTCTGACAGCCATAGATGGAGGAAAACCTCAAAAATCGGCAAATCTCAGCCTGACAATAAAAGTTCTTGACAGCAATGATAACAGACCAATATTTTCTCAGGAGGTTTATGAATATATGTTACCAGAAAACGCTTCCGTTGGCACTGTCGTAATAAGGGTTATAGCAACAGATTTAGATGAGGGAATAAACAGTGATGTAGAATATTCATTTGGCAGTGACATGAACCCAAAGGTATTAGATATTTTCTCTCTTGATAAAGAAATAGGAGAAATAAGAGTGACTGGACAAATTGACTACGAAACCACTGACATTTTTAAGTTAGATGTCCAAGCTTCTGACAAAGGACAGCCTCCAATGACAACGGATTGTAGAGTTATAATAAAGATACAAGACGTCAATGACAATAAACCAGAGATAGAAGTGACGTCAATCTCCCCCACGGTCCCCGAGGATTCAAAGAAAGGCACAGTGATTTTTCTCATTAGTGTTGCTGATGAAGATTCTGGTCTGAATGGTAAAGTGATATGCAGCTTGACAGGAGATGTACCGTTTGAATTAAAAACTTCATACACTGAAAATATGTACTCGCTAGTGACAAAAGAAAGGCTGGACAGAGAAAGCGTGTCACATTATGACATTACAATAACAGCTACTGACTGTGGTCAACCTCCTCTCTCCACATTGAAAAGTCTGAGTATTCAGGTGTCAGATGTAAATGACAACAACCCAGAGTTCCCACAAAATCCACTCGAACTGTATTTGGTTGAAAACAACGCTGCTGGTGCGCTCATATTTTCTGTTGCTGCTTTTGATAAAGACGAAAAGGAAAACGCTGCAGTATCCTATCAAATAGCGAGAGGGGGAGGGATCCAACCGGATATGGCGTCTTTCCTTAATATTAATTCTGAAAACGGACACATTTCAGCACTAAGAAGTTTCGACTTTGAAACGTTGAAGACTTTCCAGTTCCACGTGGTTGCCACGGACTCCGGAAGTCCCCCGTTGCGCAGCAACGTGACAGTGAACGTGTTCATCCTGGATCAGAACGACAACGCTCCAGTCATCTTGTATCCAGTCAGCGCTAACGGTTCTGCTGAAGGTGTTGAGGAGATTCCCCGCAATGTGAACGCAGGTCATCTGGTGACTAAAGTGAGAGCGTATGACGCTGATATAGGATATAACGGCTGGTTGTTATTTTCACTGCAGGAAGTCACTGACCACAGTCTGTTTGGTTTGGACCGCTACACAGGACAGATAAGAACACTTCGCTCATTCACAGAGACAGACGAGGCTGAACACAAACTGGTCATACTGGTGAAAGACAATGGCAACGTGTCACTCTCAGCAACAGCTACTGTGGTTGTCAAGGTTGTGGAGCCCAAAGAGGCTTTTGCTGCTTCTGATGTTAAAAGTGCAGCAAAAGATGAAGACGAGGACAATGTGACACTTTATTTGATGATAACTTTGGGCTCAGTTTCAGCACTTTTCCTCATCAGCATCATCGTGTTGATAGTAATGCAGTGCTCCAAACCTGCAGACTATTCCTCCAAGTATTTACAAGACCCTAATTATGACGGGACTCTGTGCCACAGCATCCAGTACAGATCTGGAGACAGACGGTACATGTTAGTTGGACCCAGAATGAGTATAGGATCTACTATAGTCCCAGGAAGCAATGGGAATACTCTAGTGGTCCCAGACAGGAGGCGAGCATCTGCAGAGGTAAGAACGTTGTAATTATCACAGAGCGTTTAAATTGTGGTTGACCGTGTAAGTTTAATGTTATCTTGGGTGTTTGTCCTGTTTTATTTAGTCTAAGAACGTGTATTGCTGTCCTTTTAAGTTTGGGATTTGATTAAATGAAGCATAGGAATGTTTTTGGTTTTGACGATATTCTCTACTCCAACAACATTTTAATTCCTTTGTCGGTGTTGCATCGCAGTCATTTACCAGTAAGTTTTAAGATGTTTTGCTTGTTTATAATGCAGCGTCCAGTACAGATCTATAGGAGAATCGGTATATATTAGTGTGAACCAGACAAATTGTAGTTGCATTATAGCTCATGGCTGCAAAGTAGAGCATTGCTGTGACCTGCTAATGGAAGTCAGAGCATCGTGCATGCGCATTTCTGTGTGATCATCATACTGTATTTATTTTAGTCGTCTGTACATCATTAATATTTCGGCAGTTTATCATCACAGGGAGGTGTGATTGTTCGTTCTTGTAAAATCCTTAGTCTTTGTGATTGCTATAACATGATCCCTTGTCCCCAAATCTTTGTGGTCAGACAGACGTTGAGTTGAGGCTTTATTTCAGATCAACAGTATTACAATCATTTCATGTGTGGTTTTCAAGTTAAATATCATCGGTGAAAGGGCTCACTTTACATTTCCACTAGAGTTTTCCACATGGTGTCAGTGTTAGTACATTGCATGAAAACATAGACTACGATATTATGGCCAACCCCTTTCTTATTGTCTCTCTCTCTCTCTCTCTCTCTCTCTCTCTCTCTCTCTCTCTCTCTCTCTCTCTCTCTCTCTCTCTCTCTCTCTCTCTCTCTCTCTCTCTCTCTCTCTCTCTCTCTCTCTCTCTCTCTCTCTCTCTATCTATCTATCTCTCCCCCATCCCACTTAATACATCGACGGGAGAAAACATCCATACCAGATATCCGTACCATCCCTGTGATTATCACTTTCATTTCAGGCCTTGGGGATGCAGAGTAGCCTATATGAGGTGTATGGGTATTCTTTAGTCTCGGAGAAGGGATTTATTGGATACGTGTTTTGGTGTTTTTTGCAACGATGAGAGGACACAGACAAAGACGCGGATGGCAGTACTGGTGGGTTGCCGTGCGTCTCTGGCTAATGCTGTGCTCCGAGCAGCACGTTTCAGCACAGATTAGATATTCTATTGCCGAAGAGGTGAAAGTGGGGACTTTTGTGGGAAACACAGCTAAAGACTTGGGTCTAGACGTCAGCAGCTTGGCCGATAGACGGTTGCGTATTGTATCCGGATCAAGGGACGACCTCTTTACGGTAAACCAGAACAATGGAGCCTTGCTGGTCCTGAAGAAGATCGACAGGGAGGTGATTTGTGATAGCAGCGACGCTTGTTTGATAAATCTTAAAATCATCGTGGAACAGCCTCTGGAGGTTCACTACGTCAGCGTGGAAGTAAGCGACGTGAATGATCACGCACCCGCATTTCCGGGAGATGAGCAGCATTTGGAAATAGCTGAGCACACTATGATCGGAAAGCGCTTCCAGATACAGGCAGCGCGGGATCCCGATTCGGGAATCAATTCTGTTCAGTCCTACAAATTAAGTCAGAATGATTATTTTGAAATTGAAATAAGAGAGGATGAGTACAAAATTCCTTTCCTAGTTTTGAGGAAACCCCTAGATCGAGAGTTCAAGTCCAGACACTATTTACTTGTTACCGCAAGCGATGGTGGTAATCCGCAAAGATATGGCACCTTAAACATTACGATCAACGTGCTTGACTCAAATGACAACCGTCCGGTGTGTGGCCAGGATACATACTCAGTCAGCCTTTATGAAAATGCAGCTGTTGGCACCGTTGTGGCTCGAGTGAACGCGACTGACTTGGACGAAGGCTTGAACGGCGATTTAGAGTATTCACTTGTCAAAAATCTTAAAAATAAAGTACACGAGCTTTTTGATTTGGATGCGATCAGTGGAGAAATTCGGGTTAAAGGTAAAATTGATTTTGAGGAATCGGATGTGTACAGAATAGACGTACAGGCGTCCGATAAAGGGCAACCCCCCTTGACTGAGGATTGTAGAGTCATCGTTAAGGTAATAGACGTCAACGACAACGAGCCGGAGATAGAGGTGACGTCACTCTCAAGCGTCGTTGCTGAGAGTGTAAAACCAGGAACAGTGATTTCTCTTATCAGTGTTACTGATAAAGACTCCGGTTTGAATGGAAAACTGATATGTAGTCTTTCAGAAAGTGTTCCATTCGAACTGAAACCGTCATTTCAGGAAAGCATGTTTTCTTTAGTGACGACACAGAGTTTAGATCGAGAAACCTCGTCTCATTATGACGTTACAATAACAGCTACTGACAGCGGCCAGCCTCCCCTATCCTCTGTAAAAACGTTACGTATTCAAGTATCAGATGTGAATGATAACGTTCCCACGTTCTCCGTAAATCCCCTGAGTCTCTACCTACCGGAGAATAACGCCCCTGGCTCCCCTATATTCAGCGTCAGCGCAAGTGACAATGATTTGGACGAAAATGCTGCTGTAGCATATCATGTAGCTAGAATTCCAAAGACGCAAAGTGACGTGTCAATTTTTCTGAATATAAATTCGGATAATGGACAAATTTCTGCGTTAAAAAGTTTTGACTTTGAAACTTTGAAGACTTTCCAGTTCCACGTGGTTGCCACAGACTCCGGAAGTCCCCCGTTGCGCAGCAACGTGACAGTGAACGTGTTCATCCTGGATCAGAACGACAACGCTCCAGTCATCTTGTATCCAGTCAGCGCTAACGGTTCTGCTGAAGGTGTGGAGGAGATTCCCCGCAATGTGAACGCAGGTCATCTGGTGACTAAAGTGAGAGCGTATGACGCTGATATAGGATATAACGGCTGGTTGTTATTTTCACTGCAGGAAGTCACTGACCACAGTCTGTTTGGTTTGGACCGCTACACAGGACAGATAAGAACACTTCGCTCATTCACAGAGACAGACGAGGCTGAACACAAACTGGTCATACTGGTGAAAGACAATGGCAACGTGTCACTCTCAGCAACAGCTACTGTGGTTGTCAAGGTTGTGGAGCCCAAAGAGGCTTTTGCTGCTTCTGATGTTAAAAGTGCAGCAAAAGATGAAGACGAGGACAATGTGACACTTTATTTGATGATAACTTTGGGCTCAGTTTCAGCACTTTTCCTCATCAGCATCATCGTGTTGATAGTAATGCAGTGCTCCAAACCTACAGACTATTCCTCCAAATATTTACAAGACCCTAATTATGACGGGACTCTGTGTCACAGCATCCAGTACCGATCTGGAGACAGACGGTACATGTTAGTTGGACCCAGAATGAGTATAGGATCTACTATAGTCCCAGGAAGCAATGGGAATACTCTGGTGGTCCCTGACAGGAGACGAGCATCTGTAGAGGTAAGGAGTACTGTTTTGTTTGTTTTTTTTAACATATATATTACTCATTAACACTTCGAATCTGGTTGTTGGTTGGAATTATTGTTCAAATGATATATGGGTCTCTTTTTTTAATTTCTTTTTGTTTTAACTACTTACTTTTAGGGCTTGTCCTTACAACATTTGAAACGCCACAGTGGTCTTGGTTTCTTTTGTGCTTGTTTTAGTGCCCATGTCAGGGCAGCTTGTTGAATGTTGTTATTCTGATGCCATTTTATATTCCGAAATATGACGTGTTTTTTTTATAAATACTTCCCTTCACTATCTTCCATAGTGGCAGTTTGGTTAAGGTTTTTTATGTTTCTTCGTTTCCTTGTCAACTATATTGAAATTGGGCATCTTTATAAGTTTCATTTGTTGGAGGATTTGGCCTTTGGGTGTCAGTGTTACATTAGGAAACCGTTACATTTTTCTGTCCCTCCTTTCACAAACCTTTTGTGTCCCTCATTGAGACGGGAGGATCCGTCTGAGTCAAGCGTTTGATGAGATGGGGAAGTGTTGCATTATTATTCCATATTATGGAGGTATGAGATATTCACTATTGTGGATATAGAGATCTGCAAGTAGCAATTACCGGCTTGTGTGTGTGTGCAAATTGTTTTTTTTAAATAGCGATGGGGACCGGAGGACTATGGCGAAGGAGAGAGTATAGTCGATATTTTTTCCATTTTATTCTGCTGCTGTGCTTCGGGGAGCTGGCTTCGGCTCAGATACGGTACTCTATCTCCGAGGAGGTAAAAGAGGGATCCATTATTGGAAATGCTGCGAAGGATCTGGGCCTCGAAATCGCCTCTTTGACCGACCGAAGGTTGCGTATTGTCTCTGGTCCTAAGGACGCTTATTTTGCGGTAAATGAAAACAGCGGCGCCCTGTATGTCCATCGGAGGATCGACAGAGAGGAGCTTTGTCGAGGCAGTAGCACTTGCCTCCTGGAGCTTAAACTTGTCGTCGAAAACCCTCTCGAAATACATTACGTCGGGGTAGAAATCACTGATGTGAACGACCACCCCCCTGTCTTTCCGGAGAGGGAACAAACCTTTGAGATAGCCGAACACACGCTGCCCGGAACACGGTTTCAGCTCCACGCTGCTCGGGACCCCGATGTCGGCATCAACTCGATCCGCACGTACACTGTGACGTCAAACGATCACTTCGAAATTGATATTCGGCAAAGCGATGAGGATAAAATCCCCTTTTTGGTGTTGCGGAAGGCATTAGATCGAGAACAAAAGAGCAACCACTCGCTGCTAGTAACTGCGGTGGACGGAGGTAAGCCCCAGAGATCAGGGACACTTTACGTTTCAGTTGTTGTCCTTGACGCTAATGATAACCGCCCCATGTTTAGTCAGGACACATACCAGGTCGCCATACCTGAGAACGTCAAAGTTGGCACCGCTGTTACAAGAGTGACTGCGATAGATCCGGATGAAGGGGCTAACGGCGATGTTAAATACAGTCTTGGCAAAACCTTGAGTCGAAAAGTCTACGACGTTTTTGAGCTGGACGGTTTTAGTGGAGAAATTAAAGTGAAAGGAGGAGTGGATTTCGAGGAGGCAGCGGTGTATAAGATGGACGTGCAAGCATCGGATCAAGGAACACCTCCGTTATCAGTGGAGTGCAGGGTTATTATAAAGATAATAGACGTTAATGATAATGCACCTGAAATAGAGGTCACATCACTTTCAAATACCGTGTCTGAAGGCTCAAAGCCCGGCACGGCTATTTCTCTGATCAGTGTCTCAGACAAAGACTCAGGCGTCAATGGAAATATAATTTCACGCATATCCGAGAATGTGCCTTTTGAATTAAAACCGTCCTATAAGGACAACTTGTATTCGGTTGTAACTAAAGGAGAATTAGATCGAGAGATGTTTTCAAGTTATGATATAACCATAAAAGCCACTGATTGCGGTGAACCTCCCTTGTCCACTTTTAAAACTCTGAGTATTCAGATATCGGATGTAAATGACAACAGTCCACAATTCCAACAAGATCCCTTAGAGTTGTACCTGGTGGAAAATAACGCCGCTGGTATGTCAATATTCTCTGTAAGCGCATCAGATAAGGATTCAAATGAAAATGCCGCCATTTCCTATCATGTCTTCCGAGAAGGGGGTCAACATGACATGACGTCTTTCCTGAATATCAATTCCGATAATGGTCAAATCTCCGCGTTAAAAAGTTTTGACTTTGAAACTTTGAAGACTTTCCAATTCCACGTGGTTGCCACAGACTCCGGAAGTCCCCCGTTGCGCAGCAACGTGACAGTGAACGTGTTCATCCTGGATCAGAACGACAACGCTCCAGTCATCTTGTATCCAGTCAGCGCTAACGGTTCTGCTGAAAGTGTGGAGGAGATTCCCCGCAATGTGAACGCAGGTCATCTGGTGACTAAAGTGAGAGCGTATGACGCTGATATAGGATATAACGGCTGGTTGTTATTTTCACTGCAGGAAGTCACTGACCACAGTCTGTTTGGTTTGGACCGCTACACAGGACAGATAAGAACACTTCGCTCATTCACAGAGGCAGACGAGGTTGAACATAAACTGGTCATACTGGTGAAAGACAATGGGAACGTGTCACTCTCAGCAACAGCTACTGTGGTGGTCAAGGTTGTGGAGCCCAAAGAGGCTTTTGCTGCTTCTGATGTTAAAAGCGCAGCAAAAGATGAAGATGAGGACAATGTGACACTTTATTTGATGATAACTTTGGGCTCAGTTTCAGCACTTTTCCTCATCAGCATCATCGTATTGTTTGTAATGCAGTGCTCCAAACCTGCAGACTATTCCTCCAAGTATTTACAAGACCCTAATTATGACGGGACTCTGTGTCACAGCATCCAGTACAGATCTGGAGACAGACGGTACATGTTAGTTGGACCCAGAATGAGTATAGGATCTACTATAGTCCCAGGAAGCAATGGGAATACTCTAGTGGTCCCAGACAGGAGGCGAACATCTGGAGAGGTAAGAAAGGAAATCAAATGTTGATAAGAGCTCTGTGAACGTTCTCAAAAATGCCATGTATGAATAATTATTTTACAAATTGTTTTCCACTTCTGGCTAATAGAACAATAGCAGAGAAAAAGAGAAAGTTGAAATGAAGCTCGGTGTGCAAGAAAACAGAATCATGCAAGACTCATCAACTCAAGACTCACTGGAAGAGTCGCTGGTAGAGAGCGAGAAATAGAGAGAGATAGCGAGAGAGGAGCGATGGATAGATAGATAGATAGATAGATAGATAGATAGATAGATAGATAGATAGATAGATAGATAGATAGATAGATAGATAGATAGATAGATAGATAGATAGATAGATAGATAGATAGATAGATAGATAGATAGATAGATAGATAGATAGATAGATAGATAGATAGATAGATAGATCACATACATATTTTGATTTGGTTTTCATCAGGTATCCCTCTTTGGGGATTTTATAGTATTTCAATTTGTACATATACTCAAATAGTTTTATCTCTTCTTAACTGAGATAGCTAATAACTTAATAATTACCTCCTACGTGCTCATTTGCATGTTTGCTATCTTTGAGAGATAATGTGTTTGCCTGTTAATGGTGCTGATACGCAAAGAAAGCGCGTGGTGAGCACGCCTTGCTCGCCATGTGTGTGTCGGTATCGCACGGTGGCACTATGTAACTACTATAATGCCTGTTGGAAAGCAGGTCTGTGATCCCGCCGGTCCGTCATTTGGAAAGAGAGACCGTCGTTATTGCTCGATGTCCTGGATGGTTGTTGCTGCAATCTGCACGCATCTAAATTAGAAGTGGATTTTGTCGCTGGTACTGTGGATATACATATGTCTCCCCCCGTTTAGCTGGTATCACGGAGGGATGCTTTTCCACCTTAACATGGAACAAAGAGCAGGCGAGTCATGGCGACAGGGAAGGCAGTGGCTCGCCTTTGTGGTGGTTTTGGGTCTGTTTTGCGCTGCGGCATCGGGACAGACCAGGTACTCCGTATCGGAGGAAATCGAAGAGGGGACAGCTGTGGGAAACGTAGCAAAGGATATTGGGATAGATGTGGATATGCTGAAAGAGCGAGGATTTCGCATCGTGTCAGGCTCCACTGAGCCCCTGTTCCAGGTAGACCAAAACGACGGCGTCCTTTATGTGAATCGCAATATAGACAGAGAGGAAATATGCGAGCGAACCACGCAATGTCTCATCAGTCTTAAGAGTGTGCTAGAGAACCCCCTGGAGATCCATTACGTCACGGTGGAAGTCTTGGATATAAATGACCATTCTCCGGTGTTCCCGGAGAAAGAGAAACGGCTTGAGATTTCAGAGTCCACGTTACCAGGAGCCAGATTTCAGTTACACGCTGCCCGCGACCCCGACGGTGGTGTGAATTCTGTTCAGCAGTACAAACTTAGCCGCAACGACCATTTTCGGCTAGAGGTGAAAGATCGAGGCAAAGATGGTAAAATCCCCATTCTGCATTTGCAAAGCCCGCTGGACAGAGAGGTGTCTAGTTTCCATAAACTATTACTCACAGCCATGGATGGGGGCAAACCTCCCAAATCAGGGACCGTAGAAATACTAATTAATGTTTTAGATGTGAATGACAATATGCCTTTTTTTGCAAAAGACGTGTATTCTGCAATGCTGGACGAGAACTCCCCCTTTGGCACGACGGTGATACAAGTAAATGCCACCGATTCGGACGACGGTCCGAATGGGGAGATCATTTATTCTTTCGGTAATATCAATAACAAAATACGCGAACTGTTTGACATAGACTCGAGCACAGGTGAGATATTCGTAAGAGGACCGATAGATTATGAAGTGGATGACAGCTACGAGATTGATATTCAAGCATCCGACAAGGGACCCGTGCCCTTCAGAACAGATAAAAGTGTTACGATACAAATTGTGGACCTGAATGACAATGCACCTCATATCGATGTGACGTCATTGTCAAACACAATTTCAGAGGATTCTAGACCAGGGACTACGGTGGCGCTTATCAGCATTACGGACTCGGACTCAGGTCTCAACGGAAAGGTTGTCAGCTACGTAAGCAATGACGCCCCTTTCACGTTGACCCCTTCCATACAAGACAACATGTACGCTGTCGTCACAAAGTCACAGCTTGATAGAGAAACTGAACCTAATTACGATGTAACGATAGTTGCAAAAGACGCGGGAGAACCACCACTGTCATCTGAAAAGACGGTGCGGATTATGGTGTCAGACGTAAACGACAATAGTCCACAGTTTACACTGAGCCCGTATGTGTTTTATATAACAGAGAATAACAGTCCAGGAGCCTCTGTATTATCTGTAAAGGCATTCGACCATGACGACGGTGATAACGCGCTTATTTCCTTTAACATTTTCAGAGATGTGGGCGTTGACAACAAACTGACTTCATTTCTAAACATAAACCCTCAAAACGGTGATGTGTTGGCGCTAAAAAGTTTCGACTTTGAAAGTTTGAAGACTTTCCAGTTCCACGTGGTTGCCACGGACTCCGGAAGTCCCCCGTTGCGCAGCAACGTGACAGTGAACGTGTTCATCCTGGATCAGAACGACAACGCTCCAGTCATCTTGTATCCAATCACCGCTAACGGTTCTGCTGAAGGTGTAGAGGAGATTCCCCGCAATGTGAACGCAGGTCATCTGGTGACTAAAGTGAGAGCGTATGACGCTGATATAGGATATAACGGCTGGTTGTTATTTTCACTGCAGGAAGTCACTGACCACAGTCTGTTTGGTTTGGACCGCTACACAGGACAGATAAGAACACTTCGCTCATTCACAGAGACAGACGAGGCTGAACATAAACTGGTCATACTGGTGAAAGACAATGGGAACGTGTCACTCTCAGCAACAGCTACTGTGGTTGTCAAGGTTGTGGAGCCCAAAGAGGCTTTTGCTGCTTCTGATGTTAAAAGTGCAGCTAAAGATGAAGATGAGGACAATGTGACACTTTATTTGATGATAACTTTGGGCTCAGTTTCAGCACTTTTCCTCATCAGCATCATCGTGTTGATTGTAATGCAGTGCTCCAAACCTGCAGACTATTCCTCCAAGTATTTACAAGACCCTAATTATGACGGGACTCTGTGTCACAGTATCCAGTACAGATCTGGAGATAGACGATACATGTTAGTTGGACCCAGAATGAGTATAGGATCTACTATAGTCCCAGGAAGCAATGGGAATACACTCGTTGTATCTGACCGTAGGCGTTCGTCTGGAGAGGTAAGCTGAACTGCCTTTATCCCAGACTGTGTTTTGTTTTGCATATATCTTGCTTAATATTCCCTGTAAGTTCTATTTCTATTCAGTATTGTTGGCTTGACCGGGCCAGCGGGCCTGCCCTACAAACGTGAATGTTGCTGACTGACTGACTGATCGTGTATGACACGATTGGGCCGATCAGGTGACCAACAACGTCACTGAAATCACAGAATTGGTCGGCCGAGTGCCGAGAGGCACGAGGGAGAACGCAGCGCCTCAAATAACAACCACTCTGACAAAACACGCACTGGCGAATCCATAAAAAGGATTGCGCGGCTTTTGCGGTCGCTAAACCTGCACAAATACGACAAAAACACGTTATAATTCTCAAAGCACCCGCAAAGAGTGAAATGCACCCCTAACTGTACTGCCAACCAAATAGCTTCTCGGCGCTCCAGTGCTACTTGCACATGTTTGCATTAGATAATATGCATACATTTGGCACAACATTGGCTTCTTTCTATGAAAACCAAGAGTTGTAAATACCAGGTCCAGAAAGTAAATGTCCAAACCGTGTATTTGCTCCAACCATGTCACCAAACCGGCTGATTTCATTAGCTAGTATTCCTTACCTAGTTGAGGAATGGTGTTGACTAGAATCTGCTGGTGTAGTGCATGAGTGGAGCAAATACATGGTTTGGACTTTTACTTTCTGGACCTGGTTTTTACACCTCTGATGAAAACCGGCCTCATTTCATAGTAGTCCCATTCACAAACATCAGCGCTAATAGCCTCACACGAAGTGAAACTTACTGGCGTCTCCAGAGACTTGGTGGTGCAGCCCAGGCTTTCCAGTGATCATGTTAGCAGTGATACCAGCCAGGTGAAGGCATCGTCATGACAGGCGTGCTCGTGGGTGGATATTTCGAAGGAGAACATCACTTTTTGATCTAACTGAGACCAAAATCATTCGCAGATGCAGGTTGTCAGGTGAAACAGTTCTTGCTATACTCGATGACGTCAGGGGTGACGTTGGACCTGCCTACTGTGTTCTTGGCATAAAGCCACCATGTATACGTTGCCACGTGGATACTTGCACTCGGTGCAAAACGTCACGGGCGTGGTTGCGCTGTAATATCATTAGCATCCTTAACTTTTTTGTGAAATGGACCTTGAGACAGGGCAGATAGCAGTTGCAAGTGATGCGCAATTCATGGTGCTATCAGCGGCCGCAATCCAGTCTTTGTGAATTCGCCTGTCAACACCGAATGCGTCTTAGAAAAACGAGAGACATGCGCAGATAGAAACGGATCTAAACGGAGGGGGATTGAGCAGATCATTAGAGTAGGTATACTTTTAAGTCCACTTTCAAATCAAACATCTCAAGATATGAGTGGGAAGTATTGTTCTTGCACTGCATTTAAACCCTTTTTTTTACTCTAACGTAGCTTAACATGTCACGTGATATGCCACTTCAGTACACGTCAATAACAAATATTACTGGGACCACTGCATAAAATTACAGATGTACATTTAATATACAGGAATTCACTTCATAGATACTACCACCGACTATCCCTGTAACAAATTGGCCACGATTTCGAATATTTACCATACACGATCCAGCCCTATACTATGTTTTGACCTAGTCTTGTCATCACTGAGGCATACACATAAATTACATCGTTATTTGGGATCCCCTCGGTCCTTCGTCACTACTCATGCCACTTTAACAGGAATCCCATATGATAGAGATAGTATCAATCAATCAGTCAATCAAGTTGCATTTTATATAGCGCTTCTTTAGCTGCAACAGCCACTCACAGCTCTTTGTGTGTTCACCTCTCTCGTGTGTGTCATTGCACGCTGTGGATAAAGCTTTACAATGCCTGGCCAGCCGGAAAGTTTCTCCATTTCAGTTCCAAAGCTGTTGTCAACTGTTTGTAGTTCTTCAACTTTCATATTCCGCCTGCCTCGCCGCAGTATCACAGATGTTCTCTTGGTGTCAGTGCATGCGTAAAAATGTGCTCTAGATCCCTTTTGTGCGTGATTTGGGTCCACCCCTTTGGCTGGTTGTTTAATCCAGCATCATGCACGCAGGATCATTCGCTGGCCAATACTCGGTACCTACACCTTTGAGATCATTTTGAAGATTATACACCTTCACGCATGGATATCATATGATATACTCTTTTGATATTGCAGTTTTGTTTCATTTGCTGCCGCTTTAGATTGGATTCAAAGCTGCATTTGAATTATGGGACGCCAATGGCGGAGGAGCGAGCGATGGCGACGGGTCGCTACCGCGGTTTCGTTCGTCTTGGTTTGGAGCGTGGCTGCGGCGCAAATCAGATATTCTATTTCCGAGGACGTGAAAGAAGGAACTGTCATCGGGAACATAGCCAAGGATTTGGGATTAGATAAAAGCACGTTGAAAGAGAGAGGCTATCGCATAGTAGCGGGCTCGACGGAGCCCCCCTTTCAGGTAAACCAGAACGAAGGCATCTTGTATGTTAACCGAAAGATAGACAGAGAGGAGGTCTGCGAGCGGAGCAGTGTGTGTCTGATCAACCTGAAGACTGTCTTGGAAAACCCTCTTGAGATCCATTATGTGGCGGTGGAGGTGCTAGACGTGAATGACCACTCTCCCAGCTTCCCGGAACAAGAAGCACGTTTAGAAATCTCGGAGTCGGCCTCGCCCGGGTTACGTCTTCAGCTGCAAGCGGCGCGCGACCTTGACGTCGGCCGGTTCTCTGTTCAAGAATATAAACTAAGTCATAACGAGGATTTCCGTTTGGAGGTTAAAGACAGGGGCAAAGATGGCAAAATACCTGTCCTAATCCTACTGAGGCCGCTAGACAGGGAAACAAAGAGAAGCCACAGACTGCTTCTCACTGCCATCGACGGAGGGAAACCAAGTCGATCGGGATCTGTTGAGATTACCGTGGACGTTTTAGACGTTAATGATAACATGCCCGTTTTTACCAAAGACACTTACGCCATACGTTTGAATGAAAACTCCCCCGCTGGCACAACAGTCGTTCAAGTAAATGCCACCGATTTGGACGAGGGCTCCAACGGTGAGATTATGTACTCGTTTGGCAGTAACGTGAACAGCCGGATTCGACACATTTTCCACGTGGATCCAAAAACAGGTGAGATCATTGTGCAAGGTCCGATAGATTATGAGGTGGAGGAGAGTTATGAAATTGACGTACAGGCATCGGATCAAGGATCGGCTCCGTTCAAGACTGACAAAAGCGTGTTTGTGAATATCGTTGATTTGAATGACAACGCCCCCGAGATAGAGGTAACGTCGTTTTCCAAAGCAATCCCCGAAGATTCGCGATTGGGAACGACTGTGGCGTTGATCAGTATTAATGATAACGACTCCGGCCTTAACGGGAAAGTCATTTGTACGTTTAATGAAGATGTTCCTTTCGCATTATCTCCTTCAACACAAGAAAATATGTACGCCGTTGTAACAAAATCAGCTATAGACAGAGAAAAGGAGTCCATATATGATGTCACAATTACCGCCAAAGACGCAGGTGTGCCGTCGTTGTCTTCTGCAAAGGCTATACGAATTATTGTCTCAGATGTGAATGACAACAAGCCCACGTTTTCACTGAGCCCTTACACATTCTATGTAACTGAGAACAACGCGCTCGGAGTGGCTTTGTTTGCAGTGAGCGCCTCCGATCGTGATGAGGGCGATAATGCTCTTATTTCATATCATATTCTAAGAGAGGTATCTGAAGATAACATGCTTTCCTCGTTTCTCAACATCAACTCTGAAACTGGGGATATATTAGCCCTGAAGAGTTTTGACTTTGAGACTATGAAGACTTTCCAGTTCCACGTGGTGGCCACAGACTCCGGAAGTCCCTCGTTGCGCAGCAACGTGACAGTGAACGTGTTCATCCTGGATCAGAACGACAACGCTCCAGTCATCTTGTATCCAGTCAGCGCTAACGGTTCTGCTGAAGGTGTGGAGGAGATTCCCCGCAGTGTGAACGCAGGTCATCTGGTGACTAAAGTGAGAGCGTATGACGCTGATATAGGATATAACGGCTGGTTGTTATTTTCACTGCAGGAAGTCACTGACCACAGTCTGTTTGGTTTGGACCGCTACACAGGACAGATAAGAACCCTTCGCTCATTCACAGAGACAGACGAGGCTGAACATAAACTGGTCATACTGGTGAAAGACAATGGGAACGTTTCACTCTCAGCAACAGCTACTGTGGTTGTCAAGGTTGTGGAGCCCAAAGAGGCTTTTGCTGCTTCTGATGTTAAAAGCGCAGCAAAAGATGAAGATGAGGACAATGTGACACTTTATTTGATGATAACTTTGGGCTCAGTTTCAGCACTTTTCCTCATCAGCATCATCGTGTTGATTGTAATGCAGTGCTCCAAACCTGCAGACTATTCCTCCAAGTATTTACAAGACCCTAATTATGACGGGACTCTGTGCCACAGCATCCAGTACAGATCTGGAGACAGACGTTACATGTTAGTTGGACCCAGAATGAGTATAGGATCTACTATAGTCCCAGGAAGCAATGGGAATACTCTAGTGGTTCCAGACAGGAGGCGAACATCTGCAGAGGTAGGAAGTGTTTTAAAATTTCATTTACAAATACATACTATATTTAACTTAGGCTTTAGTTCCTTTCTCGGCTCATGGGCTGTCCAAAGATTTCTATTTTCTCGCGCGCGCGTCTGTGTGTGTGTGTGTGTGTGTGTGTGTGTGTGTGTGTGTGTGTGTGTGTGTGTGTATGTGTGTGTGTGTGTTTTCGCATTTCTTTCAGTAGTCGTAACAATCTTGTGTTGAAACGAACATTGTTCCTGAATCTAGAGTCTAGTGACTGTCGCTGTCCATGGTGCTGTATCGTTTTGTTCTTACCTCTGTAGAGGTAAGAGCTGTCGCTTATTATTCAGTTTCACAATCCTCCCTTTTTGTCGAGTTGTTTATGCGTATGTGAGCTTGGTTGATCCTGTGTACTGTCACTTTTTAACCATCTTTTCAGAATTGATGCAGGCTACTTGATTTCATTTTATTTAATGTTCTTAAAATTTCCCATTGTCGGTTTATTAACATATCATATCGAGTGTAGAGATTAAAAAAAGCTTACAAACGTCAATGAAACAGCCAATAGGTGCTAGTTAACAGTCAGCTTCACCCTTTTCTCGTCAAAATATATTGTTCAATTACCTTGTTTCAAATCCGCAGATGTAATTTTTATTGGCGGTTTTGTTGACTGTTATCAAGTTCTAACTCTAATGATGGGCTCTAACATGGATAAAGCTACACCACTGTAGTATGCTATTGAGTCACATGGCGGCGCTATCTGAGCAGAATACTGTTTAATAAGGCTGACTGTACATAAGTGAGTCCGCCCATTCGGCGCTCAGACAGAGAAGGAAACATTTAACAATGGAGTAAGCATCTGGCGGCTGAAACTGTACCGAGCCCGGACTATATACCCACAGCTGTGATGGACAGAAAGCGACAGGATATCAAGAAGTAGATGGTTCACGGTTCTGCTTTCACCCCCCTAAAGCCATGGAACAAAGAGGGCGATATGTGTGGAGGATGCGTGCGCAATTGGTCGTCTTCGTGATGACTTCGCTTTGGGTTTTCAGCGTGGCCTCGGCTCAGATAAGCTACTCTATCCCTGAAGAGGTTAAAGAGGGAACAGGTGTTGGCAACATAGCGAAGGATCTCGGAGTAGATCTGAACGTAATGAAGGAGAGGGGATTCCGCATCACGTCTGCTGCAACGGAGCCTCTTTTCAAGGTGAACGAGAATGACGGCGTCCTTTATGTGAACCGGGAAATTGACAGAGAGGCGATATGCGGCGAGGTCGGCGCGTGTTTGATTAGCCTTAAAATGATTTTAGAAAACCCGCTGGAGGTCCATTATGTCACGGTCGAGGTATTGGATATAAACGACCATTCGCCGATCTTCCCGGAGAGAGAGAAGAGACTCGAGATCTCGGAGTCCGCCTTGCCGGGAGCGAGGTTTCAATTACAAGATGCGCGCGACCCCGACGGGGGCTCGAATTCTGTTCAGCAGTATAAACTCAGCCAGAACAACCATTTCCGATTACAAGTCAAAGATCGCGGAAGAGATGGGAAAACCCCGATCTTACAACTGCAGAAACCGCTAGACAGGGAGGAGAGGAGGAACCACCGGTTAATACTGACGGCGATAGATGGCGGAAATCCTCCAAAGTCCGGCACAGTTGAAATATACATTGACGTTTTAGATGTGAATGACAACATGCCCGCCTTCACAAAGGACACGTATTCTGCCGTGCTGCCAGAGAACTGCCCCATTGGCACGACAGTGATGCGAGTTAATGCCACGGATTCAGACGACGGTTCCAACGGAGAGGTGGTTTACTCTTTTGGAAGTAATGTCAAAAGTAAAATACGTGAGCTGTTTGACATCAACTCCATTTCCGGGGAGATCACCGTGAAAGGCCAGGTAGATTTTGAGGTTCAAGACAGCTACGATTTTGACATACAGGCCTCCGATAAGGGAAGCATCCCTTTTAGAACAGATAAGGGCATTATAGTTAAAATCGCAGACTTAAACGACAACGCCCCCGAAATAGAGGTGACGTCGTTGTCAAACGCAATCTCGGAAGACTCGCGACCAGGGACAACGGTAGCGCTGATCAGTATCACTGATTTGGACTCTGAACTCAACGGAAAAGTTATCAGCTATTTAGTTGAAAATAACCCGTTTACATTAACTTCATCAATTCAAGAGAACATGTTTGCTGTGGTCACTAAGTCACAGCTAGACAGGGAAGCCCAGTCAGTTTATGATGTGACTATAGTTTGCAAAGACGCGGGGGAGCCCTCCTTGATATCTGAAACAACAATAAGTATTGTCGTGTCTGATGTAAACGACAATAGTCCAGCATTTTCACAAAGCCCCTATTCATTTTATGTCACTGAGAATAACACTCCAGGAGCATCGGTACTTTCAGTGAGGGCATCCGATGTCGACGAGGGCAGCAATGCTCTCATTTCATATCATATTCTCCGGGATGGAACTAGTGACAATAAACTGACTTCCTTTCTTAACGTCAACCCTGAAAATGGTGATATATTGGCACTCAAGAGTTTTGACTTTGAAACTTTGAAGACTTTCCAGTTCCACGTGGTTGCCACGGACTCCGGAAGTCCCCCGTTGCGCAGCAACGTGACAGTGAACGTGTTCATCCTGGATCAGAACGACAACGCTCCAGTCATCTTGTATCCAGTCAGCGCTAACGGTTCTGCTGAAGGTGTGCAGGAGATTCCCCGCAATGTGAACGCAGGTCATCTGGTGACTAAAGTGAGAGCGTATGACGCTGATATAGGATATAACGGCTGGTTGTTATTTTCACTGCAGGAAGTCACTGACCACAGTCTGTTTGGTTTGGACCGCTACACAGGGCAGATAAGAACACTTCGCTCATTCACAGAGACAGACGAGGCTGAACATAAACTGGTCATACTGGTGAAAGACAATGGGAACGTGTCACTCTCAGCAACAGCTACTGTGGTTGTCAAGGTTGTGGAGCCCAAAGAGGCTTTTGCTGCTTCTGATGTTAAAAGTGCAGCAAAAGATGAAGACGAGGACAATGTGACACTTTATTTGATGATAACTTTGGGCTCAGTTTCAGCACTTTTCCTCATCAGCATCATCGTGTTGATAGTAATGCAGTGCTCCAAACCTGCAGACTATTCCTCCAAGTATTTACAAGACCCTAATTATGACGGGACTCTGTGTCACAGCATCCAGTACAGATCTGGAGACAGACGGTACATGTTAGTTGGACCCAGAATGAGTATAGGATCTACTATAGTCCCAGGAAGCAATGGGAATACTCTAGTGGTCCCAGACAGGAGGAGACGAGCATCTGTAGAGGTAAGAAGTGTTTAAATTATAGAGGTTCTGCGCATTAATTTGCGTGCAACACTTTTCTCCCTCTCACATATTCGTTCATCAGTTTTGTTTAAAGCAAGACGGTGTGTTAATAAATATGGGGAACATTCATTGATTGACCTGTGTCTCCTAAGCCAGACACTTTTATTTCAACTGTATCAGTGCATTCAGTTTTCTTCTTCTAGATGCATTCAGAAAGCGTGTGGAAGTGTTGGAGAGTCGCTGTCCGTTGACCTGAATGTCAGTTGTGGCGCTCAGTAGTTGCAGGGCACGTATTTATTCATTATCAGTTATCTTTCATAGGTTTACAGTAGCAATCATGTGAAATCATCCTTATATTGGCCCACATGGTGTCGATGTTACACCGAGAGTGAGTTCTATGTGTTTGGTGTAAGCCCTGCCCCACTAGGATATATATATATATATATATGTATATATATATATATATTTTTTCCATATCAAATAAAGGAGGAGGTTTCACCAAGGCGGCGCGTGATACAGACACGTTTTGAGGAAAGAAAAACTAAAATTTTTCAAGGATGAAAACATGAAAAAGGAATTCGTCGTATACCTGTGGATTCGCGATTATGGTGTATTTTGTTGGATGTGTAAGTGTTGCTGAACATAGACGGACAAAGAGGATGGCGTGCTGGCGGTTTGCTCTGCGCGTCTCTGTGCTGATGTGCTTTGGGACACAGGTTTCTGCTCAGATAAGGTACTCTGTTCAGGAGGAGGCGAAAGTGGGATCCGTGGTTGGAAACGTTGCGAAGGACCTGGGTCTCGATGTCAGCACATTGAAAGATCGGCGTTTTCGTATCGTGTCTGGATCCAAGGACGCGCTTTTCGAGGTGAATCAGAACAATGGAGTCATGTATGTTCAGGGAAACATCGACCGAGAAGAGCTCTGTGACGCGAGCGGCCCCTGCGTGATCAATATAAAAATCGCCGTCGAGAATCCCTTAGAGATCCATTACGTCGGGATAGAGGTAAAAGACATAAATGATCATTCCCCCGGTTTTTTAGACAAGCACCTGTATATAGACGTAGCCGAGAATAAACCCCCCGGTGCCCGCTTTGAATTGCACAGTGCACGCGATCTGGACTCCGGACTAAACTCTGTTCGACTTTACAAATTGAACGAAAACGATTATTTTGATCTAGAACTGAGAGACAGTGGGGACGAGGACAAAATTCCGTTCTTGGTATTACGAAAACCTCTAGACCGGGAACAGAATATCAAGCATGCACTGCTGTTGACGGCAATAGACGGAGGAAATCCGCCTAAATCGGGGACGCTCAACGTGACGGTAACGGTGCTGGACAGTAACGATAACCAGCCGGTTTGCAGTCAAGATGTGTACTCCGTGAATCTGCAGGAGAATGCAGATATAGGACAGATCGTCGTTAAGATTAATGCGACAGATGCAGACGATGGCTCTAATGGCGAAGTTGAATATAAGCTTGGCAGAAATTTAAAGAAAGGCGTGCACGACCTTTTTGAATTAGACAGTGTTACCGGCGTGATTCGAGTTAAAGGAAGAATAGACTTTGAAGAAAACGAGGTCTACAGGTTGATCGTACAAGCCTCCGATAAAGGACAGCCTCCTCTAACTGTTGACTGCAATGTTATTATAAAGATAACAGACGTGAATGACAACAAACCGGAAATTGACGTGACGTCACTCTCTAACACAGTGGCAGAGGATGCAAAACCAGGAACGGTCATCTCTCTGATTAGCTTGACAGATAGGGATTCTGGAATAAATGGTAAGATAATGTGCAGATTATCTGACGACATGCCTTTCGAACTCAAACCCTCTTTTCAAGAAAACGCATATTCGATCGTCACAAAGGGCACCTTGGATAGAGAAAGTACATCTTCTTATGACATCACAATCACAGCTACGGACTGTGGCCAACCCCCTTTATCCACCATCAAAACGCTGAGTATTGAGATCGCAGACGTGAATGACAACGCTCCAGTATTTCCTCAAAACCCTATCGCGCTGTACATGTTAGAAAACAATGCCCCAGGTGACTCGATATTATCTGTAACCGCTTCTGATAAAGATTTGGGGGATAACGCTATAATAGCTTATCATTTAGCCAAAGGGTACGAACCGCAAAAAGACGTTGTGCCGTTCTTGAATATCAATTCAGATAATGGGCATATCTACGCACTGAAAAACTTTGACTTTGAAACGTTGAAGACTTTCCAGTTCCACGTGGTTGCCACAGACTCCGGAAGTCCCCCGTTGCGCAGCAACGTGACAGTGAACGTGTTCATCCTGGATCAGAACGACAACGCCCCAGTCATCTTGTATCCAGTCAGCGCTAACGGTTCTGCTGAAGGTGTGGAGGAGATTCCTCGCAATGTGAACGCAGGTCATCTGGTGACTAAAGTGAGAGCGTATGACGCTGATATAGGATATAACGGCTGGTTGTTATTTTCACTGCAGGAAGTCACTGACCACAGTCTGTTTGGGTTGGACCGCTACACAGGACAGATAAGAACCCTTCGCTCATTCACAGAGACAGACGAGGCTGAACATAAACTGGTCATACTGGTGAAAGACAATGGAAACGTGTCACTCTCAGCAACAGCTACTGTGGTTGTCAAGGTTGTGGAGCCCAAAGAGGCTTTTGCTGCTTCTGATGTTAAAAGTGCAGCAAAAGATGAAGACGAGGAGAATGTGACACTTTATTTGATGATAACTTTGGGCTCAGTTTCAGCACTTTTCCTCATCAGCATCATCGTGTTGATTGTAATGCAGTGCTCCAAACCTGCAGACTATTCCTCCAAGTATTTGCAAGACCCTAATTATGACGGGACTCTGTGTCACAGCATCCAGTACAGATCTGGAGACAGACGGTACATGTTAGTTGGACCCAGAATGAGTATAGGATCTACTATAGTCCCAGGAAGCAATGGGAATACTCTAGTGGTCCCAGACAGGAGGAGGCTGTCTGTAGAGGTAAGCACTCTGAACACTGTTCATATTTTGTTTTGCTGTTCACTTTTAACTTTCACCTTACCCCACCCTTTTAATGTTCTTTCTTTCTTTTGATTCTGCGTTGTCTAAGCACGGGTATCATCCAGATGGATGAAACACATATTTGAATAGTTGTTGAACATGAAAAGCAAATGTGGTCCACTAATATTTTGTGGCTTCTTGAATTTCGAATATTATTTGACCTAAAAACACACACCATAAAAACTGTGGTTCTTTGTTTTGCACTATATATATTTCACCTTACGCAGGATAGTCCGCCAAGTTTGTCCCTCTGCTTGCAGCTTGCCATTGAAAAATGACCTTACATTCAAAATTATTTGCAGTATCTTGTAGATCCGCATGATGGCAGTACTCAACTAAAATATAACCTTATTCACATTATGTTAACGTAAGTGCGAGTCCGCCCCCTCGACGTTTAGTCAGAAGACAACGTTTTGCCACATGCCTCAGAGGAAGATCTTTAACATTTTGACGTTTATCCAATCGGAATAGCTAGACGTATGGCCACTATAGACGGATAGAGGATTCTCTGGAGTGTTGAAGTCTGGTTTTCGCTCCAAATCATGGAAGAAAGCGGGTGTGCACGGCGACACCGACGGAAGGCTTTGGTCTTTGTCGTCGGCTTGGCTTTCATTTTGAACGGCGCATCGGCGCAGATAAAATATTCCATTTCCGAGGAGCTCAACGAAGGGACTGTTGTCGGTAATATAGCCAAGGATCTGGGAATTGATCTAAATATTCTCAAAGAGAGAGGGTTTCGTATCGTGTCTGGCTCAGCCCAGCCCTTATTCCTGATAAACCAGAGCGATGGAGTGCTTTATCTGAACCGGAAAATAGACAGAGAAGAGGTATGTGGACGGATGAGCGTCTGCCATATCAACCTCAAAACCGTGTTGGAGAATCCACTGGAGATCCACTACGTTGGAGTGGAGGTACTGGATGTCAATGACCACTCTCCCACCTTCCCGGAGGGAGAGAGGAAACTGGAGATATCGGAGTCCGCATTGCCTGGTGCGCGGTTTCAGTTGCAGGCCGCCCGCGATGCGGACAGTGGCGCAAATGCTGTTCAGCAGTATAAACTCAGCCCCAGCGATCACTTCCGCTTGGAAGTCAAAGACAGAGGCAAAGATGGTAAAGTGCCAATTTTATATTTACAAAAACAATTAGACAGAGAAACTAATAGTAACCACAAACTGCTACTGACAGCGATAGACGGAGGAAAGCCTCCGATGTCCGGAACAGTAAATATACCCATCGATGTTTTGGATATAAATGACAACATGCCTGTTTTCAGTAAGGAGGTATATTCTGTCACGTTAAGTGAAAACTCCCCCGTTGGCACGAAGATCATCCAAGTTAATGCGTCAGATACGGATGAAGGTGTGAATGGAGAAGTCATTTATTCATTTGGTAATAACGCAAACATTAAAGTGCGGGAACTGTTTGATATAGACACGAATACTGGTGAAATTACTGTGGCAGGGCTGATCGATTATGAGACGGAGGAAAGCTATGAGATTGATATCCAGGCATCTGATAAGGGGTCAGTTCCTCTGACAGCAGAGAAAAGTATTACCATCAAAATTGTAGACTTAAATGACAACGCACCAGAGATTGAGGTTTCGTCACTATCAAGCGCAATTTCAGAAGATTCTAGACCCGGGACAACGGTGGCGCTTATTAGCATTACTGACTTGGACTCTGGACTCAATGGAAAAGTTATTGGATATTTGAGCGCTGACACGCCGTTTACTTTGACACCGTCGATACAAGATAACATGTATGCTGTCGTCACAAAGTCCCAGCTGGACAGAGAAAAGCAATCGTATTATGACGTCACAATAATTGCTAAAGATGCTGGTGAGCCAGCCATGTCATCAATGAAGACAATAAGCGTTGTCGTATCGGATGTAAACGATAATAGGCCAGAGTTTTCATTGAGCCCCTATACGTTTTATGTTACGGAGAACAACGCTCAAGGGACCTCACTTTTTTCAGTCCAAGCACTTGATCGTGATGAGGGAACCAATGCTGATGTTTCGTATCATATTTTTAGAGATGGCGGGGAAGATAATAAAATAACTTCATACCTGAACATCAACGTGGAAAATGGTGATATATTGCCACTCAAAAATTTCGACTCCGAAACTTTGAAGACTTTCCAGTTCCACGTGGTTGCCACAGACTCCGGAAGTCCCCCGTTGCGCAGCAACGTGACAGTGAACGTGTTCATCCTGGATCAGAACGACAACGCTCCAGTCATCTTGTATCCAGTCAGCGCTAACGGTTCTGCTGAAGGTGTGCAGGAGATTCCCCGCAATGTGAACGCAGGTCATCTGGTGACTAAAGTGAGAGCGTATGACGCTGATATAGGATATAACGGCTGGTTGTTATTTTCACTGCAGGAAGTCACTGACCACAGTCTGTTTGGTTTGGACCGCTACACAGGACAGATACGAACACTTCGCTCATTCACAGAGACAGACGAGGCTGAACATAAACTGGTCATACTGGTGAAAGACAATGGGAACGTGTCACTCTCAGCAACAGCTACTGTGGTTGTCAAGGTCGTGGAGCCCAAAGAGGCTTTTGCTGCTTCTGATGTTAAAAGTGCAGCAAAAGATGAAGACGAGGACAATGTGACACTTTATTTGATGATAACTTTGGGCTCAGTTTCAGCACTTTTCCTCATCAGCATCATCGTATTGATTGTAATGCAGTGCTCCAAACCTGCAGACTATTCCTCCAAGTATTTACAAGACCCCAATTATGACGGGACTCTGTGTCACAGCATCCAGTACAGATCTGGAGACAGACGGTACATGTTAGTTGGACCCAGAATGAGTATAGGATCTACTATAGTCCCAGGAAGCAATGGGAATACTCTAGTGGTCCCAGACAGGAGGCGAACATCGGGAGAGGTAAGATGAAGTGATAGTTACATAAATTAAATGTCTTTGTTTTTGAGTGTTGGCGTGTTTGGAAACTTGGAAGCAGAAGTGATCAACTCTTTTCACGAGTGGATTCAAAGTAGCAAAGTGAAGGAATTAATTCTAAGTCAGTTGCCATAAATAGCATTTTATTGCAAGTTTAAAGTGTTTCCACATCATAGGATGAGACTCATATGTATACATTTTCAGGATACATTTGGCCCCTGTACATGACCTTTGATCCCTAGCCCAGTGTATATTCCTGAATAGCCTACTAGCCGTGTGGCTGAATGGAAAAGTGTGACATTTCATAATCATTGATGACATTTTCTTTTCAGCCACTTGCACATCATGCGAGCCCACCTCTTGTTTTACTTCAAGTTTGTCGCGCATTGACAGATTTTATCGTTATATGGGTCATTTGCGTTATATTGTCTAGATCTCCAAGGACCCTTATGGTGTTTTTTGTGATTTTAACGTCTTTTGATAAACATGTTATTTGACTCATACATGTTGTTAAAAGCTTTAGTTATCGCTCGTTACCTGTTTTTTTTAAAATTTACGTCTTCTATCCAGTGGCAGCATAAATGGCTATGAACAGTTTAGCCATATTGTTGCTTTATTACTTTAGATTGTTTTGTATCCCAATGAGGTTCTCAGCAACTTTCCTATTTTTCATTTGTATCTTAGAGTGCTTCATGCTGATGCAACTTCATCCCTTTTGCTAGAGTTTGCGCTGTCCTTGGTAGTAAAATCTGTATTTTTAATCAGGATCAGAATCAGAATACTTTATACATCCCCGAGGGGGAATTGAGTTCATGCATAGAGAATATTGCTCTCTTTCTATCTATAAATTCCAATGTTTCAACTCATGCATACTGCAAATAATTTTGGTTTACACTATGGCGACCATGCAATAGTAAGTAATTCATAAGGTTTATTGTACTTCACGTAAGATTTTGCTAAAGTAAGGCGCAAAAGTTAGAGACACCTTTCTTCTGGTTGATGAAATGGGACTCCCTCAGCTCCCCCCATGTTAAACAACAGGTTGCATTTTAGCCTGTCTACGTTTAGTTTTGTAACTCTTTAAAAATGATTATTTCTAGCCAACGAGGTCCTGCAATATCATCCTGCATCGTTTGGTGTCAGTGTAATAGTGGATAACCCTTCTGAAGGCTGTCTCATTACCCACTCGGCCCATGCTTATATCAGTCTGATTTTTGAGCATCGGCAGAAAGATATGCTTCTCATCTGCTTGAAAGCAACATCTAGATTCCATATTGTTTCCAGATCTTTGCTGAGGGAAAACGAAAAACATTGTCAAGGAATATGACAGGGGATTATTTTTTGATCTAAAACTCTTTTAGATTGGCTGTTTTCTTCTGAACACCATGGAACAAAGAGGACGCCAGGCACCGAGGCAGCAATGGCGCTGGGTCGCATACGCGTTGGCTGCGGTTGCGCTTTGGAGCGGAGCTTCAGCTCAGCTCAGATACTCCATACACGAGGAGGTGAACGAAGGAAGCGTTGTCGGGAATATCGCCAAGGATTTGGGACTGGACAAGAGTACGCTAAGAGACAGGGGGTATCGTATTGTCTATGGCTCGAACGAGCCACCTTTCCAGGTGAACCAGGACGACGGCGTGTTATACGTGACTCGAAAGATAGACAGAGAGGAGGTGTGCGAGCGGAGCAGCGCGTGTTTGATCGACTTGAAAACAGTTTTGGAGAATCCGCTGGAAGTGCACTATGTCTCGGTGGAGGTGTTAGATGTAAACGACCACTCCCCCGTCTTCCCGGAGAAAGAGAAACGACTGGAGATATTTGAGTCTGCGTTACCAGGAGTGAGGTTTCAGCTACAAGCCGCGCGTGACGCCGATAGCGGTCCGTTGTCCGTCCAGCAGTATAAACTGAATCACAACGACCATTTCCGTTTGGAAGTTAAAGATCGCGGTGAGGACCGTAAAACACCCATACTAATCCTGCAGAAGCCGCTGGATAGAGAGTCTGCGAGGAGCCATACGTTGTCGCTCACGGCCATAGATGGAGGAAAACCTCCGAGGTCTGGAGAAATGAAAATATTAGTAGATATATCAGATGTCAATGATAACCCTCCAGTCTTCACCAAGGAGTCTTACTCGGTGCAGATAAATGAAAATTCTCCTCGAGGCACAGTTGTTGCGCAAGTGAATGCTACAGATGCAGACGAAGGTTCAAATGGTGAAGTTGTGTATTCTTTTGGTAATGACGTGGATGCAAACGCGCGTGCACGTTTCGAATTGAACCCATTAACAGGAGAAATACTGGTGGCAGGAGTAATCGATTTTGAAGAAAAAAGCAGGTATGAGATTGACATCCAAGCATCCGACAAGGGTTCTGTTATATTGACCACAGACAAAACTGTTGTCATTAATATTGTTGACGTCAATGATAATGCACCCGAGATCGAAGTGACATCCTTTTCCAGTGCTCTGCTGGAAGACTCAAAACCAGGCACAACGGTGGCACTAATCAGTGTAAAAGACTCGGATTCTGGTCTCAATGGAAAGGTTTTGTGCTTTATAAACCAAGATGTCCCCTTTACACTGAGCCCATCTTTAAAAGATAACATGTACTCGCTAGTGACCAAACATATTTTGGATAGAGAACAGCAATCTCATTATGATCTTACAATAACTGCAAGAGACGCAGGTGACCCACCCTTATCATCTGACAAAATGATAAGTGTACTTGTGTCTGATGTTAATGACAACAGGCCAGAGTTCTCGTTGAATCCTTATTCTTTTTACGTTACAGAGAATAATGCTGCAGGGTCCATTGTATTTTCAGTGCAAGCTTCAGACCGTGACGATGGCGAGAATGCCAATATTCTGTATAACATCTTGAGAGATGGCGCCAGTGATAATGTTGCATCATACCTAAATGTAAACCCTGAAAGTGGTGATATATTGGCACTTAAAAGTTTTGACTTTGAGACTTTGAAGACTTTCCAGTTCCACGTGGTTGCCACGGACTCCGGAAGTCCCCCGTTGCGCAGCAACGTGACAGTGAACGTGTTCATCCTGGATCAGAACGACAACGCTCCAGTCATCTTGTATCCAGTCAGTGCTAACGGTTCTGCTGAAGGTGTGGAGGAGATTCCCTGCAATGTGAACGCAGGTCATCTGGTGACTAAAGTGAGAGCGTATGACGCTGATATAGGATATAACGGCTGGTTGTTATTTTCACTGCAGGAAGTCACTGACCACAGTCTGTTTGGTTTGGACCGCTACACGGGACAGATAAGAACACTTCGCTCATTCACAGAGACAGACGAGGCTGAACATAAACTGGTCATACTGGTGAAAGACAATGGGAACGTGTCACTCTCAGCAACAGCTGCTGTGGTTGTCAAGGTTGTGGAGCCCAAAGAGGCTTTTGCTGCTTCTGATGTTAAAAGTGCAGCAAAAGATGAAGATGAGGACAACGTGACACTTTATTTGATGATAACTTTGGGCTCAGTTTCAGCACTTTTCCTCATCAGCATCATCGTGTTGATTGTAATGCAGTGCTCCAAACCTGCAGACTATTTCTCCAAGTATTTACAAGACCCTAATTATGACGGGACTCTGTGCCACAGCATCCAGTACAGATCTGGAGACAGACGGTACATGTTAGTTGGACCCAGAATGAGTATAGGATCTACTATAGTCCCAGGAAGCAATGGGAATACTCTAGTGGTCCCAGACAGGAGGCGAACATCTGCAGAGGTAAGACAAATATAATTATAAAAAATCCTTAATATGATTTTTGAAAACTTTCACTATCAACAAGTCTTCCTGGTCGTTGAAATTTGTTTGCTGTCAGAATGAATGGCTTTCTCACCAATAATTTCTATGTCACATCTAAAATGTTGGTGAATTTGCAATTTGAGGTCTTCGTTTCACATTGGCATGGATAAAAAAAACTTTGAGAGTTCATAAAGAGAAAAAAAGGCAACAACATAGAGAATGTTACGAGTTTCACGTTGTGGACATTAGCATAAGTAATTTTAGAAACTATATGTGTAGAGAAAAATGTGCATAACAGCCATATTGGTGTTGGGTACTGGCCAGTATTTACTGCTAAACGTTTATTTGGAAAACATGATACGGACGTAAATGTCTCTTCCAGGGTAGGTAGGCCTGTGGACCCATGCTTCTGTCTTCTGTCACGTATATTATGTGTAAATGAATTTGAGTCACACATTACTGAAACACGAGTCCTACCCTGCACGCAGGTATGGGACTACATATTCGACATATGCTGCAGTGCAAAGTCAACAAAGGACACATTTGGTTCAATCATTGCGTGGTGCAAAAAGTTTTACCCGTTTGAACACGTTCATGTAATATCAAAGCTGGCTTATATTAAGACCTGGAAGTAAATGACGTAACACGAGTTACGTCACGTGGTGGCTAATGGCATTAGCCACCACGAGGAGTCTCTCATCTTCCTGCCAGGGTGGGTTCGCTCACTAAACACCCACAGATGAATTTATATTTAGCATATTTCTATAGTCTATGTATGTTTTGGTCAATTTTTGTTCTTAAAAAGATGAGTAGCTTGCAGATACATCTGTTTTTACAGTTGTTGCTCTCCACGGTTCCAAACTCCATTCCTCTATGAAAGATAGGTGATGACGATTTTGTTTTTTTAAGTTAAACGCGAGCACGAATACACACACCTGTATTTCAAGTCAGTATTCACCCCACCATTAGCTATGTGTGAGTAGGGGCAGGGTATTGTCAGATGTGCTGGTCCATCTTGTATCCGTCATCGTAAAGTCAGGGTGGTGCAGGTTTTTCTGTTGTTTTTTACGGTATGGATTCATTGACATAATCATGAAGTGCGAGATTATTCTTTCTTTCCCAAACTGCATGATAACCGTGTAATGTGGGGGTTGAACACACGGTGTCAGTGTGTGGTTCTAGCAGAAAAAGAGGTTCTCAAATGGGTTTTCCTCGTCGTCTTCATCTTGGTCCACCCACCACACAGACTTCATTGTTGCTCAGATTGCATCGACTCATAGCTCGGACACGACTATTTCGTTTCGTTCCCCTTCATCTGCGGCGGGACCTAGGCTACACCGTGGCCTGCGTTCAGGAAAAGATGTATGATCTGTCTTTGTAGATCTTGTGGATTATTCTTTGTCACCGCCAAGTCATGGAACAAAGAGGATGCAAGATACGGAACGGCCGGCCGGGGTGGTTCATCTTCATGGTGGTGTTGAATCCTCTAAGCGGAGTATTTGCTCAGATCAGATATTCTATACCCGAAGAGGTGAATGAAGGAACCGTAGTCGGAAATATAGCTAAGGATTTGGGTCTGGATAAGGGCACGCTAAGAGCGAGGGGGTATCGCATTGTGGCCGGCTCAGATCCACCCCTGTTTACGGTGAATCAGGACGATGGCATCTTGCATGTGAACAGAAACATCGACAGGGAGGAGGTGTGCGAACGGAGCAGTTCGTGCGTGGTAAATCTGAAAACCGTGTTAGAAAACCCGCTGGAGATCCATTACGTGGCGGTGGAAATACTCGACGTAAACGACCATTCTCCCAGTTTTCCAGAGAAGGAGAAAAGGATTGATATTTTTGAATCCGCGTTACCGGGAGCAAGGTTCCAGCTGCAAGCCGCGCGCGACGCGGACGGAGGCCAGTTCTCCGTGCAGCAGTACAAACTGAGTCCTAATGAACACTTCAAGGTAGAAGTCAAAGATAGAGGGGAAGACCGCAAAGTGCCGTTTTTAGTGCTGCAGAAGCAGCTGGATAGAGAAACCGCTGCGCAACACGAGCTTCTACTGACGGCTGTAGATGGAGGGAAGCCGGCGACCACCGGGGCTTTAGAAATCCTTATCGATGTAATCGATGTTAATGACAACTCCCCTGTTTTTAGCAAGGATGTTTATTCCGTTACACTTGAGGAGAATGTCCCTGCGGGCACAATAGTCACACAAGTGAATGCAACCGATTTGGACGAGGGAGCAAACGGTGAAATCATATACGCGTTCGGCAACGAAGTGGATGTGAAATTGTTAGACCTTTTCAGCGTGGACTCGGTCACGGGGGAAATTCAAGTTATCGGTCCGATAGATTTCGAGGCGAGTAAAAGTTATGAGATTGATATACATGCATCTGACAAGGGACAGGTTCCTTTAACAGCCGACAAAAGTGTAATCATAACGGTTATTGACGTGAATGATAATGCGCCAGAGATAGAGGTGACGTCATTTTCCAACTCTATCCGCGAAGATTCAAGAGTCGGAACCACAGTGGCTTTAATTAGCGTGAATGATTTGGACTCGGGTATTAATGGTAAAGTACTATGCACAATCAAAGAGGATGTCCCTTTTACCCTATCCCCGTCATTACAGGAGAACATGTACGCAGTTATAACCAAATCACAACTGGATAGAGAAGAAAAGTCACATTATGATGTCACAATAGTTGCAAAGGACGCCGGTGAGCCTGTCATGTCGTCTGCAAAGACAATACGCATTGTTGTATCAGATGTGAACGATAACAGTCCAGTGTTTTCTCAGAACCCATATACATTCTATGTGTGTGAAAATAATGTAGCAGGAGTGTCGTTATTTTCAGTGAAGGCTTCAGATCGGGATGAGAATGAAAATTCAGTAATATCATATTTCATTAAGAGGGATGGAGGAGATAAAATCTCATCCTTTCTTAACATCAACTCTGAAAGCGGAGACATATCTACGCTGAAGAGTTTTGACTTTGAGACACTGAAGACTTTCCAGTTCCACGTGGTTGCCACGGACTCCGGAAGTCCGTCGTTGCGCAGCAACGTGACAGTGAACGTGTTCATCCTGGATCAGAACGACAACGCTCCAGTCATCTTGTATCCAGTCAGCGCTAACGGTTCTGCTGAAGGTGTGGAGGAGATTCCCCGCAATGTGAACGCAGGTCATCTGGTGACTAAAGTGAGAGCGTATGACGCTGATATAGGATATAACGGCTGGTTGTTATTTTCACTGCAGGAAGTCACTGACCACAGTCTGTTTGGTTTGGACCGCTACACAGGACAGATAAGAACACTTCGCTCATTCACAGAGACAGACGAGGCTGAACACAAACTGGTCATACTGGTGAAAGACAATGGGAACGTGTCACTCTCAGCAACAGCTACTGTGGTTGTCAAGGTTGTGGAGCCCAAAGAGGCTTTTGCTGCTTCTGATGTTAAAAGTGCAGCAAAAGATGAAGATGAGGACAATGTGACACTTTATTTGATGATAACTTTGGGCTCAGTTTCAGCACTTTTCCTCATCAGCATCGTCGTATTGATTGTAATGCAGTGCTCCAAACCTGCAGACTATTCCTCCAAGTATTTACAAGACCCCAATTATGACGGGACTCTGTGTCACAGCATCCAGTACAGATCTGGAGACAGGCGGTACATGTTAGTTGGACCCAGAATGAGTATAGGATCTACTATAGTCCCAGGAAGCAATGGGAATACTCTAGTGGTCCCAGACAGGAGGCGAACATCTGCAGAGGTAAGCAGGGTTACGTTTTTAAGTCACTAACATCAAATCACACGTATACGCTAGTTCCTCCACAAGGCTTGGCTTCCGCAGGTACTTTAATGTCACGACACCCGGAGTGAGCTATTGCTTTTATAAAAGGGTTACCAAGCATGGCAATATCAAAGACCATATTTATTAACATGTTCTTATTGTGTTACAAAGTAATAGGCCCTCCTAGCTGCCTGCGTACGCGGAGTGATACGGAATTGTGTAAAAGAATTAGACGTCATCACCGTTGTATGAGGTCGTTATACCGCGGCTAGCAACCAATCGTTTTGACTGATTTGAGCTATCTGTTTTATAAAAGGAAATAATACATACAGGATCGTATGAGCATCAACCTGTGTCCTAGGGTGCAACATTGTTGCATGCAACTAAACTTTAATGACATTGTTGCAATCTGATTGCAAGATCTTTGAATTCTATAATCATTACGTTATTCATTTTCTTGAATGTCACTCCATTGTTAGGTTATTCTCATGAAATATATTCCACATACACTGAATGGAGAAAAATATCAATGTTTCATACAGGGACAGGGACACGATATCTTTAGGTACAGCCGACAGTAAATCTGTGTATGATTGTTATAAAAGAGAGAATCTCTGGGCAACTTCACCCAAACTGAACCCAAAGGCCTTGGAGTACTTTATTGGTCTGATCAATTATACAGTCCAGTTCCGTGAGCACCTGCCTGGTAGTGGTTGAAGCTTGAAGCACCCTCTGAATGTATGTGATGTATGCATATGTGGATTCATAGCAGAACAGATGCTGCAATAGTCGCCTGAAGACAGACCATATATATAAATATATATATATATATTTGGAGGGCTGTTTCAGCTCATGGTCAAAACATTGTTGTTCCTAGTGCTAAAGCTTATGTCGGGATTTTCATTTTACTTTTGACTTAACAGCCTTAACCACAGGAATACATGGTAGCAGATTAATGCGAAAGGATGTCTTGCTCTAGATATGACGAACTAGCACCCAGAGCTTAATTGGGGAGCTGGAAAGACAAGGTGAGGCACTATTGAACAATTTCGGTGGAGTTTGAACTCACTTCTTGCAACAGGTTGCACAAGCTGCAGGGGATTTGCAATCAAGGCTTCATGCGTCATGCACTTAAGAAAGCTGTAGAAGTAGTTGGAATAAGCATCGAGTCCAGTGGAAAGCAAGTCACCAGCTGGAAGTGTGAAGTATGGAAATCCCCCTCATGACCAAGATAGGGTCCTGGAATTAGTTTTTAACATAGGAAAATATATACGTTGTTTCTACGGTGTGCTGTCTGAAAAGTGTTGTGAAACATTTCAAGCTGTATGTCAGCAGATTGCTCAGACTTTGAGTTTTGGCACAGTGAGGATTCAGTGTTTAAATCAGTCTTCTCCACACAGTATATTGTATGCAAGGCATGCTTTATTTTTAATCAGAATCAGAGTCATGTTTATTGGCCATGTAGGCTTGCTTGTACATGGAATTTGACTCAGGTTTCGTGGCTCTCTCAGTGTACTTAACATAGAATAACAACATTACAACATGACAATCGTCATCTATACACACAACGATTGACTATACACAGGCAAAACAAGAGGCGATAAAGTGCAGTGGTGCAGAGAATATACCAGAGATGCTGAAATAGATGTTAGCTAGCTACTTACATACACGCCTGAGTAGATGGACATGACAGAGTGTACCAGTGTGTGTACAATGTACACTCTGTCAGCTTCTGTCTGTTTAATACAGAACACCCAGCTACCTCACTACACTGTAATTCACGATGAGATAAAACGTTTGGTATAACATGTTGAGGGCAGGCAGTGTCTGTTAGTGTAGGTCATACCAGCTCTGAGTGTGGCTTTTGAAGCAAATACTTCCAAGAGACCAAACACCTACCATGTGGGGTTTACTAAGCTATATACGTTGTGGAAGGTTGTGCCTGTGCCCAGTTCTGTCCGTTTCGGTTGCAGGGTGCATGGCTACATTAGATGCAATTTAGTGGTAAATATTTTGGAAAATCTAGTGATATGCAGGTGTTGCATTTTACGTGATGATTTTATTCATAATTCCGTTTGTACGGGATGTTGTTACTCCGTAAACATCCTGCAATAAGTTACCAGATCACATGATGTCACTGTATGGGCAAGATGTGGCAGCGTCACGATATCCGTGTCCCGCCCCGTGGCGAGAGCGTTATGCAGTCCTTCACGAGCGAGCCCACGGTTAACACCTCTCAATACGTGATTTAATCATAATCATTAGACGCGGGCAAACCAGGGGAGAAAGAAGGACCGGGGATATGTTTGGTGAAGAATCAGCCGTGTTTGGGTTGTAGTGTCGCTGCTCCCGCTCGTTAAATCACCACATGATGGAACAAAGAGGACGGAAGTCATCGAGGGACGGGCAGCGGTGGGTTGCCTTTATGTTCGCTCTGGTTTTCAGCGAAGCGTCGGCGCAGGTCAGATATTCAATACCCGAAGAAACCCGAGAAGGCTCCGTCGTGGGGAATATAGCCAAGGACCTGGGGCTAGACAAACACACGCTGAAGGAGAGGGGATATCGCATCGTGGCCGGATCCACCGAAGCTCTCTTCCAGGTTAACCGGGATGATGGCATCTTGTATGTGAGCCAGAAAGTCGACCGAGAAGAGATTTGCGCGGGGAGCGGTACTTGTTTAGTCAACCTGAAAACCGTACTGGAGAACCCGCTTGAGATCCATTACGTGGCCGTGGAGGTGTTGGATGTAAACGATCATCCCCCCGTCTTTCCAGAGGAGGAGAAACGACTGGACATCTCCGAGTCCGTGCTCCCAGGGACGCGGTTTCAGTTGCAAGCCGCAGCTGACGCGGACGCCGGCGTGAACTGCGTGCAGCAGTATAAACTGAGTCAGAATGACCACTTCCGATTGGAAATTATAGACCGAGGCGAGGATGGGAAAATTCCCGTTTTAGTTTTACAGAAGCCGCTCGACCGGGAGGTAGCGAACAAACACACGTTTACATTGACGGCTATTGATGGGGGGAAGCCTCCTCGATCCGGGACTGTTGAGCTAACCGTGGACGTTCTCGACGTCAATGACAATTTACCAGTATTTACAAAGGATGCATATGCAGTTACCTTGGATGAAAATGTTCCGATTGGCACTACACTCATAAAGGTTAACGCCACAGATTTGGATGAAGGCTCAAACGGTGAGGTCCTTTATTCTCTCGGTAACAATGTGAACAACAAGTTACGCAAACTTTTCGACGTGAATGCAAATACCGGGGAAATAATTGTAAAAGGACCGATAGATTTCGAAGTGAAAGATAACTATGAGATTGATATACAGGCTTCTGACAAGGGCTATGTTCCCTTAACAACTGATAAAAGTGTTAGGGTAAAAATTGTTGACCTTAACGATAACGCCCCGGAAATTGAAGTTACTTCTTTTTCTGACTCAGTTGCCGAGGACTCCAGACCCGGAACGACTGTTGCACTGATAAGTGTCAACGACTTAGATTCTGGACTGAATGGCAAAGTTGTTTGTTTCATTCCTGAGGACGTTCCTTTTACATTAACGCCGTCACTACAGGATAACATGTACTCTCTGGTCACCAAATCTCCCCTCGACAGAGAACGACAGGATCTTTTCGATATTACTATTGTGGCCAAAGATGCTGGAGAGCCAGTGTTATCATCTGAAAAAGCAATCCACGTTCTGGTATCAGATGTGAATGACAACAGTCCGGAGTTTCTGCAGAGCCCCTATTCATTTTATATTACTGAGAACAACACTCCAGGTGCGTCTATATGTTCAGTCAAGGCTTTTGATAATGATCAGGGGGATAATGCTCTCATTTTGTATCACATTCTGAGAGATAGAGGTGAAGATAAAGTGTCCTCCTTTCTTAACATCAATTCTGAAACAGGGGACATATTAGCTCTAAAAAGTTTCGACTTTGAAACACTGAAGACTTTCCAGTTCCACGTGGTTGCCACAGACTCCGGAAGTCCCTCGTTGCGCAGCAACGTGACAGTGAACGTGTTCATCCTGGATCAGAACGACAACGCTCCAGTCATCTTGTATCCAGTCAGCGCTAACGGTTCTGCTGAAGGTGTGGAGGAGATTCCCCGCAATGTGAACGCAGGTCATCTGGTGACTAAAGTGAGAGCGTATGACGCTGATATAGGATATAACGGCTGGTTGTTATTTTCACTGCAGGAAGTCACTGACCACAGTCTGTTTGGTTTGGACCGCTACACAGGACAGATAAGAACACTTCGCTCATTCACAGAGACAGACGAGGCTGAATATAAACTGGTCATACTGGTGAAAGACAATGGGAACGTGTCACTCTCAGCAACAGCTACTGTGGTTGTCAAGGTTGTGGAGCCCAAAGAGGCTTTTGCTGCTTCTGATGTTAAAAGTGCAGCAAAAGATGAAGATGAGGACAATGTGACACTTTATTTGATGATAACTTTGGGCTCAGTTTCAGCACTTTTCCTCATCAGCATCATCGTGTTGATTGTGATGCAGTGCTCCAAACCTGCAGACTATTCCTCCAAGTATTTACAAGACCCCAATTATGACGGGACTCTGTGTCACAGCATCCAGTACAGATCTGGAGACAGACGGTACATGTTAGTTGGACCCAGAATGAGTATAGGATCTACTATAGTCCCAGGAAGCAATGGGAATACTCTAGTGGTCCCAGACAGGAGGCGAACATCTGTAGAGGTAAGACAAATATTGTTATCAAAATAAGCAAAAATGAATAATAATGCAGCATATTTCTAACTGCGTATCTGGGTATCATCAGATATATGTTATCAGATCTACCAGTTTAAGTTGTTACGGTATGGTTGCATCTCAAGGGGCACTGTGTTCCATGTGTAAATTCGCAAATTGTGTTTACATGATTCCCATGATAGTAGATCCATGATGCTCTCAACTCTCTCTAAAACTTACAATAATAAGTAGGAGAGTAATACAACAATTTATATTCAGTATCAGTATTGAAGCTTTATTCTGCGCGCTCTCATATACATTATCATGTGTGTACGATGGAAATTGTGCATGTTGCTCTCACTCAGTGAGGAGTCAGAGGTACCTTTACCACCGAATTTAGGCATGCAGCTTCAATTTCACTTTAATGTCATCAGAGCTCGTGTGTATGTTTTGTCTTCTTCGTACTGTCAAGGATTGTCGTTTTCTTTCACGGGAAGCACCTGCGATCCAGTTTCTTCATTTTCCCAGTTTTTGCAGTTTCTCTATAGGTAATGATTGCTCCATTGTAGAGATGATAATTGTTTTATAAATCAAATGGGGGTACATCACCAAGCGACCTTGACGTTGGAGTTATGTGAACCAGTTGTGTGTATCCGTCTTTGTGCATGGTTCTGATATATGCGTTTGCTCCACGACTTGAAAACGATCTACTTTTCTATGGGTTGGAAAGGTCGTGGATTGCAGCAGTGTCATTGATGCTACGGTTTTTGAGTTGGAATTAGTGAAGAGCTCTGAACACATGCACCTCCCTTATGTGATTAACGCTTCTACATCAGCTCTCACCTATAATTAAGCCTGAAAGGTCGATTTTTTTTCTCTACGCGAAGCTTCTGTTTATTTTAGTCGCTAAAATTGGATTTGTTTTGGTCAGAAATACAGTCCTGCTGTTCTGCAATGTGAATCTGGATCGGATGGTGTCAGTGTAACAGCAGGTAACTCGTATGACCACAGCTGTTAGGCCCATCCCCTTGTTACGTCTGTTGCCATAATCATACTCATTTTTCATACTGACCGACTGAGCACCACATCTCCTGCCAGTTTAATCTCGAGCGTCCTGTATAGAGTAAAACGCGTCGCTTCAGGGAGAATTAGCGGGGAGGTTCTGTTGATCGTGTTGCAATAATTCCTGCAGAGTCTTGTTTTATCTGCACACCATGGAACAAAGAGGGCGCCAGGCATGGAGGCAGCAATGGCGTTGGGTCAGATGCGTATTCGCTGCGGTTGCGCTTTGGAGCGGAGCTTCAGCTCAGCTCAGATACTCTATACACGAGGAAGTGAACGAGGGGACCGTTGTTGGAAATATCGCAAAGGATTTAGGGCTGGACAAGAGCACACTGAAGGAAAGAGGATATCGTATTGTCGATGGCTTGGCTGAGCCCGTTTTCCAGGTAAACCAGGACGATGGCGTACTGTACGTGAACCGAAACATTGACAGAGAGGAGGTCTGCAGGCGAAGTAAGCTGTGTTTGATCGACTTAAAAACGGTGTTGGAAAACCCACTGGAGGTCCACTATGTCTCGGTGGAGGTGCTGGATGTAAATGACCACTCTCCCAGCTTCCCTGAAAGCGAAAAGAGGTTGGAGATATCCGAATCTGCGCTATCCGGAGCAAGGTTTCAGTTACAAACGGCGCGTGATGCCGACAGCGGTCCTTTATCTGTGCAGCAGTATAAACTCAGTCACAATGAACATTTTCGTCTGGAAGTGAAAGATCGGGGCGAAGACCGTAAAACTCCCATTTTAATTCTCCAAAAGCCACTCGATAGAGAATCTGTGAGGAGGCATACGTTAATGCTTACCGCCATCGACGGAGGTAAACCTCCAAGATCTGGAGAAATTAAAATAATTGTTGATGTATCAGATGTCAATGATAATCCTCCCGTCTTCACCAAAGAATCCTACTCTGTTGAACTAAATGAAAATGCTCCTAAAGGGGCGGTTGTTGTGCAAGTAAATGCAACAGATTTAGACGAAGGTTTAAACGGCGAAGTTGTGTATTCATTAGGGAATGACGTGGATGGAAACATCCGGGCACGTTTTGATTTGAACCCACTGACAGGAGAAATACTGGTGGCAGGTGTGATAGATTTCGAAGAGAAGAGCAGATATGAGATCGACATACAAGCATCCGACAAAGGCATGGCTGTCCTGACAACAGACAAAACAGTCATTATTGATATTATTGACGTCAATGACAACGCGCCCCGTGTAGAAGTGACGTCTTTTTCCAGCGCTCTCCCGGAAGATTCAAAGCCAGGTACAACAGTGGCGTTGATCAGTGTAAAAGATTCCGACGCTGGTCTCAACGGGAAAGTGCTGTGCTTTATCATTCAGGATGTTCCGTTTGCACTTAATCCAACGTTACAGAGCAACATGTATTCTGTAGTGACTAAGTCGCTTTTGGATAGAGAGCAACAGTCTGAGTATGACGTCACAATAGTTGTAAAAGACACCGGTGAGCCACCGTTGTCATCCGAGAAGACGATACGGTTCGTTCTGTCAGACGTGAATGACAACAGTCCAAAGTTTTCACTGAGCCCCTATACGTTTTATATCACAGAGAATAACGCGCCAGGAGCATCGCTATTTTCAGTGACGGCATCTGATCGGGACGAAGGTGATAATGCTCGTATTTCTTACAGTATTCAAAGAGATGGAGGAGCAGATAACCAACTTACATCATTTCTAAACATCAACCATGACAACGGTGATGTGTTGGCGCTAAAAAGTTTCGACTTTGAAACTTTGAAGACTTTCCAGTTCCACGTGGTTGCCACAGACTCCGGAAGTCCCCCGTTGCGCAGCAACGTGACAGTGAACGTGTTCATCCTGGATCAGAACGACAACGCTCCAGTCATCTTGTATCCAATCAGCGCTAACGGTTCTGCTGAAGGTGTGGAGGAGATTCCCCGCAATGTGAACGCAGGTCATCTGGTGACTAAAGTGAGAGCGTATGACGCTGATATAGGATATAACGGCTGGTTGTTATTTTCACTGCAGGAAGTCACTGACCACAGTCTGTTTGGTTTGGACCGCTACACAGGACAGATAAGAACACTTCGCTCATTCACAGAGTCAGACGAGGCTGAACATAAACTGGTCATACTGGTGAAAGACAATGGGAACGTGTCACTCTCAGCAACAGCTACTGTGGTTGTCAAGGTTGTGGAGCCCAAAGAGGCTTTTGCTGCTTCTGATGTTAAAAGTGCAGCAAAAGATGAAGATGAGGACAATGTGACACTTTATTTGATGATAACTTTGGGCTCAGTTTCAGCACTTTTCCTCATCAGCATCATCGTGTTGATTGTAATGCAGTGCTCCAAACCTGCAGACTATTCCTCCAAGTATTTACAAGACCCTAATTATGACGGGACTCTGTGCCACAGCATCCAGTACAGATCTGGAGACAGACGGTACATGTTAGTTGGACCCAGAATGAGTATAGGATCTACTATAGTCCCAGGAAGCAATGGGAATACTCTAGTGGTCCCAGACAGGAGACGAGCGTCTGCAGAGGTAAGCGTGGCGAAATGTTTTAATTATAGTTGTTGAATTGCAACACAACACGAAACAAGATGTCCAGATCATGGGATTTAGTGTCATGGGTTCTTTTTTGCAAGTTAAAATTATTACCTGGCTTGATAGTCTCTTCGATGCCATTGCTCATTTCAAAATAAATAAGTAAATGAATAACATTACAGGACTAATGGTTTCGCTATCCATGGTCCTGAAGCTGGGCTCTCAACAAGTTAGTCGGTAATTCTGTTTATCTGTCTGTCTTGCTCTTTCTGTCCATATGTAGCTCATCGTTTTCTTGTTAGCATTGCAAAATACCCCCCCCCTTGACCAAATTGGTTGCATTATGTTGTCGTAGTCTAATTAAATGGAAACGCACTTGTATTTCAGTACTTTTCACTTGTGGAACTTCATCGTGGGATGTAGGTCAAGTCAATTTCATTTGTGTAGCCCATTAGCACAAATTACAAATTTGCCTCAGTGGGTTTTACAGCAATACAACATTTTGTCCTTAGACACATGTTTTAAACTATTATTAAAGTTTTTTTTTCCTTCATTTTAGATGAATGGGTGGAAAGTTTGTAAACTCAGCATCATTCAGATTACGCGGCAGGCTCGTATATCCCCCTGCATTGATGAAATGGATCACATGGTGTCAGTAAACTGAAGCAAAGCGGATTTCGCTGAGCTTCTCCTTGCCGGATGTAGGATGTAGGGTCCACCCCTCAGCAGTATAATTTCCACACAGACAGAACCGTTTGTCAGCTCACGACTATCGTCACACATTTGCTTGCTTTGTGGGCATTCTTAGTGGATAATGAGTGTTTTTCAGAATAACTGTGCTGGATAGTGCTCTTTTCCCTACGGTTGTTCTTCTACACGACTTTTAGCAATATTCGTTTTTTTTATATCATGGGAAAAAGAGGACGCGATGCATGGAGGGACAGACGACGGTGCGTCGCCTTTATGTTCGTTCTGGCTCTTTTGTGGAGCATGGCGTTGGCGCAGATAAGGTATTCCATCCCTGAGGAGGTTCAGGAAGGAACCGCCGTCGGAAATATCGCCAAGGATCTAGGACTGGATAAGGGCACGTTAAAAGACCGGAAATATCGGATCGTTTCAGGCTCTGCTGACACGCTTTTCCGTGTTGACCAGAATGATGGCAACCTGTACGTGAGTCGAAAAATAGACAGGGAGGCAGTATGCGAGCGGCTTGCCACGTGCTTGATCAATTTGAAAACGGTGCTAGAGAACCCGCTGGAGATCCATTATGTTGGGGTGGAGGTGCTGGATATAAACGACCATTCTCCCAGCTTCCCAGAGGCGGAGAAAACGCTAGAAATCTCGGAGTCCGTTTTACCCGGGGCACGCTTCCAGCTGCAGGCGTCGCGAGATCCAGACGCCGGCCAGCTGTCTGTCCAGCAGTATAAACTCAGCCACAACGACCACTTCCGTTTGGAAGTGAAGGATAAGGGAGAAGATGGTAAAATACCGATATTGGTGTTGCAAAGGTCTTTAGATAGGGAGAGCGTCGGAAGTCACTCCTTGGTGCTGACGGCTTTGGATGGAGGGAAACCTCCGCGATCCGGGGACATGCATATCCGAGTGAATGTATTGGATGTTAACGATAACACGCCCGTTTTCTCCAAAGATGTTTACTCTGTAATGCTTAAGGAGAACGCTCCGGTTGGCACAACAGTCATACAAGTAAATGCAACGGACTTGGATGACGGTCCAAACGGAGAGGTGGTCTACTCGTTCGGCAACAGTGTTAACAATAGATTATTCAAGCTTTTTGATGTCAATCCCTCGACAGGTGAGGTAGTTGTAAAAGATCGTATAGACTATGAGCACAAGGACAAATACGAAATTGAAATTCAAGCATCTGATAAAGGCCTCCCTCCGTTGACAACAGAGAAAAGTGTTATTATTACGGTAGTTGACGTCAATGATAATGCGCCAGAGATTGAGGTCACCTCATTTTCCAGTGCCATTCCTGAGGATGCCACACCTGGTACACCTGTTGCCCTCATCAGCGTAAATGATTTGGACTCCGGCCTCAATGGGAAAGTGGTTTGCTATATAACTGACGATGGGCCATTTGCTTTATCGCCGTCCTTACAAGAAAATATGTATTCATTAGTAACTAAGTCATCTTTGGATAGGGAAGATCGGTATCAGTATGACTTGACAATTGTTGCAAAGGATGCTGGCCAACCTGCATTGTCTTCTGAGAAAACAATACACGTCGAAGTATCAGATGTGAATGACAACAGTCCAGAGTTTTCACTGAGCCCCTATACTTTTTATGTCAGGGAAAATAACGCGCCAGGGGCCTCGCTCTTTTCTGTCCAGGCATCTGACCATGATGAGAATGAAAATGCAGTCATTTCATTTCATATTGTTAGGGATATGCGGGATGATAGAGTAGTTTCATTGTTAAACATCAACTCGCAAAATGGTGATATATTGGCTCTCAAGAGTTTCGACTTTGAAACTTTGAAGACTTTCCAGTTCCACGTGGTTGCCACGGACTCCGGAAGTCCCTCGTTGCGCAGCAACGTGACAGTGAACGTGTTCATCCTGGATCAGAACGACAACGCTCCAGTCATCTTGTATCCAGTCAGCGCTAACGGTTCTGCTGAAGGTGTGGAGGAGATTCCCCGCAATGTGAACGCAGGTCATCTGGTGACTAAAGTGAGAGCGTATGACGCTGATATAGGATATAACGGCTGGTTGTTATTTTCACTGCAGGAAGTCACTGACCACAGTCTGTTTGGTTTGGACCGCTACACAGGACAGATAAGAACACTTCGCTCATTCACAGAGACAGACGAGGCTGAACATAAACTGGTCATACTGGTGAAAGACAATGGGAACGTGTCACTCTCAGCAACAGCTACTGTGGTTGTCAAGGTTGTGGAGCCCAAAGAGGCTTTTGCTGCTTCTGATGTCAAAAGTGCAGCAAAAGATGAAGACGAGGACAATGTGACACTTTATTTGATGATAACTTTGGGCTCAGTTTCAGCACTTTTCCTCATCAGCATCATCGTGTTGATTGTGATGCAGTGCTCCAAACCTGCAGACTATTCCTCCAAGTATTTGCAAGACCCTAATTATGACGGGACTCTGTGTCACAGCATCCAGTACAGATCTGGAGACAGACGGTACATGTTTGTTGGACCCAGAATGAGTACTGGTTCCACTATAGTTCCGGGCAGTAATGGGAATACTCTAGTGGTACGTGACTTGAGACGCCCTTCTGAAGAGGTAAGGCTTGTAGGCCATACTGGCTTTGTTAGTCTTTTGAGTTTGCTTTTGTATATTTTGCTTTTAGTTTGGCAGTTATATTGATAACTTCGCGGATTTTATGAAACCCTTTACCAAAACGCACAGTACTGTAAATGTAGATAAACCTATTTAGCCATCCTGCTTTCGGCAACTCTAGCGGGGCTCATGCATATTGGAGTTCTCTCGTTACAAACGCCCATCTACTTTACAAACGCATTTTGAAAAGTTATCTTTATTTCAGGGTGAAATTCATATCCTGCACTTCAACTTCATATCACATGATGTCAGTGCTCAAGTAAAATAATGTTTCTCTTCGTAGCGTCTCGTCATAGAAAGCCCTCCCCTCACTATAGGTATTTTTACATTTTCGTCAGAACCAGACTACAGTGTGGCTCATAAAGCTTGGATTTACATGTAGAGGGCCCATAGCTCCATCGAGGATGCTGATAAGTGGTCATATCGGTATATTTGACGACTGAGACAGAAGATCATGCTTTAAGATTTGTGTGCATATACAGTTTTTTCTTCATCAAAATGGCACAAGCAGGATTTGGAGCAAGGCGGGGGCGTCTGGTCAGTATTATCGCCGCAGTGAATCTTCTCTGGAATTTCTCTTCGGCGCAAATACGATATTCCACTCCTGAAGAGCTGAAAGAAGGTACCATGGTTGGAAATATAGCTAAAGACTTGGGCCTGGATCCTGGTACTCTGAAGGAGAGGGGGTTTCGGGTCGTGTCCAGCTCGAACGATCCTTTGTTCCAGGTTAATCAGGATGACGGCATCATGTACACGAGCAAGAAATTAGACCGAGAGGACGTGTGCGAGCGGAGCAGCTCGTGCGTGATCAACTTGAAGACTGTGTTAGAGAACCCGCTAGAGATCCATTATGTTTCGGTGGAGGTGCTTGACGTGAACGACCATAGTCCCATCTTTCCAGAAAGCCAGACCCGTCTGGAGATCTTCGAGTCGGCGTCACCCGGGGAGCGCTTCCAAATCCAAGCTGCGCGAGACTCGGATAGCGGCGCATATTCGGTTCAACAATACAAACTCAGCCCGAATGACCATTTTCGTTTAGAAGTCAAAGACAGGGGTAATGATGGTAAAATCCCCGTTTTACTTTTGCAAAAACCACTAGATAGAGAAACGAGAGGATCTCATCAGCTGGTGCTTTTCGCCATCGACGGAGGAAAACCTCCAATGTCGGCGTCAACAGAGATACTCGTCGAGGTTTTAGATGTAAATGACAACGCACCCGTTTTCACCCAAGACTCCTACTCTGTCCAGCTGAGCGAAAACTCCCCCGTCGGCACAACGGTCGTCCGAGTCAACGCCACGGACTTGGACGCCGGTTTGAACAGCGAAATCGTTTACTCATTCGGGAATAACGTGGATAGTGAGTTGCGCAACGTGTTTGATATAGACAGCGAAACGGGTGAGATCGTTGTAACGGGCGTCATCGATTTCGAAGAAAAGGACCGGTATGAGATTGATATCAAGGCGACGGATAGGGGGACTGTTCCTTTAAAATCGGATAAAAGCGTGGTCATAGAAATCGTAGACTTGAACGACAACATTCCCGAGATTGACGTCACGTCCTTTTCTAAAGCGGTCCCAGAGGACTCTAAGCCGGGGACGACTGTCGCGTTGATTAGTGTCAATGACTTGGACTCTGGCGTGAATGGAAAAGTTATCTGCTTTATACGGGAGGACGTCCCATTCACACTAACTCCATCCTTGCAGGATAACATGTACTCTGTGGTCACCAAGTCATTGCTGGACAGAGAAGAGCAGTCTCACTATGACTTCACTGTAGTTGCAAAAGATGCAGGTGAGCCAATCCTGTCATCTGTACGGTCGATAAGCGTTGTGGTATCAGATGTAAATGATAACAGTCCAGAGTTTCTACTGAGCCCCTATACTTTCTATGTAACTGAGAATAACGCTCCAGGGGCTTCGGTCTTTTCAGTAAGAGCATCTGATCAAGACGAGGGTGATAATGCTCGTATTTCTTATCACATCCGGAGGGATGGGCGGGAAGACAATAAGCTGACACCATTTCTGAACATCAACCAAGAAAATGGTGATATATTGGCACTCAAGAGTTTCGACTTTGAAACTTTGAAGACTTTCCAGTTCCACGTGGTGGCCACAGACTCCGGAAGTCCCTCGTTGCGCAGCAACGTGACAGTGAACGTGTTCATCCTGGATCAGAACGACAACGCTCCAGTCATCTTGTATCCAGTCAGCGCTAACGGTTCTGCTGAAGGTGTGGAGGAGATTCCCCGCAATGTGAACGCAGGTCATCTGGTGACTAAAGTGAGAGCGTATGACGCTGATATAGGATATAACGGCTGGTTGTTATTTTCACTGCAGGAAGTCACTGACCACAGTCTGTTTGGTTTGGACCGCTACACAGGACAGATAAGAACACTTCGCTCATTCACAGAGACAGACGAGGCTGAACATAAACTGGTCATACTGGTGAAAGACAATGGGAACGTGTCACTCTCAGCAACAGCTACTGTGGTTGTCAAGGTTGTGGAGCCCAAAGAGGCTTTTGCTGCTTCTGATGTTAAAAGTGCAGCAAAAGATGAAGATGAGGACAATGTGACACTTTATTTGATGATAACTTTGGGCTCAGTTTCAGCACTTTTCCTCATCAGCATCATCGTGTTGATTGTGATGCAGTGCTCCAAACCTGCAGACTATTCCTCCAAGTATTTACAAGACCCTAATTATGACGGGACTCTGTGCCACAGCATCCAGTACAGATCTGGAGACAGACGGTACATGTTAGTTGGACCCAGAATGAGTATAGGATCTACTATAGTCCCAGGAAGCAATGGGAATACTCTAGTGGTCCCAGACAGGAGGCGAACATCTGCAGAGGTAAGCAGGGTTACTATTTATCAGGCATGTAGGAATATAAATCAAAGTTGAACTTTGATGTTAGATGTGCACTCCTCTTATTGTTTGTTCAAATCAGCTTTCAAGTAGATATTCAATCTGTCCTTCATTAGATTAAGGCGAACAAACTTCAGACGTTTCTTGTTGGCCACTTTAGCTGTTTTCTTTCTTTGCATCTTCTTTCATATAGACATAGTCTGCACCAGTTTTATAAGTTGTACACATCAAATGTCACATACATTGTTTAGTTCCACCACAAGGCTTGGATTCAGCAGGTACATACATACATACAGGTAACTTCAGCCCATTTTCACTGCATTGTACTAATTGTGCTGTCATTGCATCTTACCGAGCTCTTGTCCATGTAAAGCTCAAACTCATGTGAAGGATATCCTCATATATGTGCAGCACATGTGATGCTGAAATCATGGCCCTCATCTGAGAATGTGTGTTGTGTCTTTTGCTTTGGCTTCACACATCCATACATACATTCACACACTCTGGGTCATCAGTGTGAGCACCAGAGATCAAACCACTTGTTTTTGAAAAGTGGGTTCCTCTCACCTGTTCTTCTCCACTTTTTACGTAACCTGAGTCCAATCAGCAGATTTGAGACTCAAGAAAAGCGTCATTTGGGGTCAACCGTTGTTAAATCTTATGACCCAAACTGAGTTTTGAAAGTTGTGAAAATGAGGTTGAGGTTCTTCCTTTTGTGTGTTGTCCCTTGTGGGTAGACACATAAGTATGTCCCCTCAGTGGTTTTATAATTCTGTATCTTTGTCATTTAAAACTAATGCGTCTATTCCTCCAGGTCAGACAGACTTGTAGAGGGTAAACAGTACCTGTCAGATTGTTTACAGAGCTTCTGTCTTGACAATAGAGATAGCTACCTGATGACGAGTGCAACCTGACTATTATGTGGACCAATTCTCACTGTTGACAAATACAAGTTAGGCCCAATACTCTGTGTGTGTGTGTGTGTGTGTGTGTGTGTGTGTGTGTGTGTGTGTGTGTGTGTGTGTGTGTGTGTGTGTGTGTGTGTGTGTGTCTATATACCAGGTTTTTCTATCCTAATGGGGACCAAATATTCCCATCAGGATACAAAAAAAACTGAAACCACCTAGTTTGTAAGATAAGATAAGATAAGATAAGATAAGATAAGATAAGATAAGATAACATAACATAACATAACATAACATAACATAACATAACATAACATAACCTTTATTCATCCCTGAAGGGCAATTCAGGTATAGATAGCAACAAAGAGAGTAAAAAAATATATCAACAGGGTAGAGTAACAGAGATAGATCGATAGATAGATAGATAGATAGATAGATAGATAGATAGATAGATAGATAGATAGATAGATAGATAGATAGATAGATAGATAGATAGATAGATAGATAGATAGATAGATAGATAGATAGATAGATAGATAGATAGATAGATAGATAGTAGAGGTCAATCACCTCGGGATCAGAACAATACTAAACCTAACATTAATACTAACAAGACTAAACAAGTGGGGACATTTCATGGGTCTCTGTGAGGTCAAGGCTCTATTTTAGGGTTAGGACTTGGGTTTAGGTTTAAGGTTAGAATTTGAATTAGGTTAAGGTAAGGGTACGTGTTAAGGTTAGGCATGTAGTTATGATGGTTAAGGTTAGAGCTTAGGGCTAGGGACTGAATGTAGTCAATGAGAGGTCACCACACGCTCAGGGTGACGTGTGTGTGTGTGTGTGTGTGTGTGTGTGTGTGTGTGTGTGTGTGTGTGTGTGTGTGGTGAGGGGGATCTTTCTGAATGTGTGCTCCTGTGTGGGGGGTTTGCATACATGTGAATAGAGGCATACAGGTTGCTTGTATTGATATGTGGTTATGGTACTTATGATGGAGCCATGAGAGAGCGCTGCCCACGGCCAGTGTTCTGACTCTCAGCAGAGTCGGCAGGGAGGGTTTGTGATGTGCCACTCTGCCATTTATTATTAGGACTGAAAATGCAACAAGAAACAGATTTTCCTTGCTTTTAGTTTTTTCACCCATTTATTTTCCTATGCGTGCTTAATCCTTTTCTCAGAGCCAGCAGGGATTCGAGCGTATCCCAGCATGCTTTGTGTGGAAGGAGGAGAGGTGGAAAAGTTACCATGCCATCGCTACGCTTTCCTTGCTTTTGCTCTTGTCTTAGCTATTATTGCATGATATAGTATGAGAGAGACTTTGAATATCAGTGACTATCTCCTATAGTCAGGTCAAGTCGAGTCAATTTTATTTGTATAGCCCAATATCACAAGTTACACCACGGTGGGCTTCACAGCAACACAGCATCCTGTCCTTAGACCCTCTAATCGGATAAGGAACAACTCCCTAAAAAAAAAAACCTTTAACGGGGGGGGGGGGGCAACAGAGGAGGGATCTCTCTCCCAAGATGGACAGATGTGCAATGGATGTTGTGTGTACAGAATAAAACACAATTTACAGAATACAACACTGAAAGAGGATGCCAGAATTATAATGAAATGATAAGATATATGAAGAATGTGATGTGGAGGATGCCAAGCAGTGTATAGATGCCCCCAGAAGCCTAGGACCTGAGCTATGAGACCGCCATCACCATGGAGACCTAGGAGTAGGACAGATTACACATGCACACAGGGGAGACTCACATCACACTATTCACATACACAGGAGAAGAGAGAAGAAGCGACATTAGTCACACATCGGAGAGAGAGAGAGGTGGTTTAATAATGTGAAGGTTATAATGCTGTTACATGAGCATCTGTTTAAACCGTGATTAATTTGGACATGCTCAAAAAACTAAATAACATTTAAATCAATTTCATCACATCTATGACGGTCTCTATGGCACTACTCTCATTCTCAACGAAATAGTGTGTTTCCCCTAGCAACACTGGCAGATCCACCTCCCTGCATCTGCTGGTTTCCATGGTGAGCCTCGTGTGCATTCAGTGGTCTTAGCAACAGCAGACAGAGAGAGAGCGAGGGAAGGAGGGATGGATAGAGCAACAGAGGAGGGGGGGAGGGGATGCGTCTTTTGTAGGGCTCCTCTATAGCCAGCTCACAGTGTTTAATGAAAATGGGTTTATTTTGATGGAAACACATGGATTATGTCAGAAAATCCCGATTGTAAGTCAGGCAACAGATGGTGACGACATGGGAGCGATGGCGAAGTCAGAAATACACTTAGCTCCTAATTAGATATTTTATAGAAAGGCGATTATCTCTTAAAACATTTGGGTCAACCACAGATGTTTTCTCCTAGACAATGGCAGCAGGCAAGGGCGGCATTTCTGAGAGGGTTGATGACATATTTTCACTTTACACTCCTTTAGGTGTGATGTAAACAGAGAAAGGGAAAGGACGAAAGGGTGTCAAAGGTATAATGGTACGGGTCCAATGAAAGTAGGCAGTGAGAGACTGAAGCCACTGACCCTGCTGTTTCTCTGTTCAGTTTTGTTCAATACCAAACAGGGGGCTGATCCCACTCCCTGTGCATGTGCTTTTATGTATGTATGTGTGTGTGTATGTGTATGGGAGAAAGCATGGATGCATATTTGTGTGCATGGGACATAGCAGCCGTGCCAAACTGTGCTTAGACAACAGTTGTCTGTATCAGAATCAGAAATCAGAAACACTTTATTAGTCATTTCATTTCATGTGCGCAAGTGCATGAAATGAAATGAAACATTGTTTCCCCCAGCCCACAGCAGCGCAACACAACTACAAAAACACATCCAACACCTACAAGAACTCTGGTCATCTCCTGGCTGGACTACGGAAACTCCCTCCTTGCTGGCGCCCCGGCGTCGGCCATCAGCCCTCTGGAGCTTGTTCAGAAGGCTGCAGCTCGTCTGGTGTTCAACCGCCCTAAGTTCTCCCACACAACTCCCCTTCTCATGTCCCTACACTGGCTCCCAGTAGCTGCTCGCATCCAGTTTAAGACTCTGGTGCTAGCATACAGGGCAGTGAAAGGAACAGCTCCTTCCTATCTCCAGGCCATGGTTAAGCCCTAAACCCCCGCCCGGCCACTTCACTCTGCTGCTTCGGGGTGCCTGGTTGCCCCGTCGCTCAGAGGCCCCTGGTGCCTATCGACCCGGTCACGGCTCTTTTCTGTCCTGGCCCCACAGTGGTGGAATGAACTTCCCACTGATGTCAGGACAGTGGAGTCGCTGCTCATCTTTCGGCGCAGGCTGAAAACTCACCTCTTTAAGAACTACTACCCTGTTACTTGCTCTTAGCACTTATTGTATTCTCTCATTTAAAAAAAAAATCTCTTTCTTGCGCTTTTACTTTAGCACTGGTTTTGCGATGCTTGTTTAGAGAGTTGCACTTATGACCTCTTATGACTAGTAGTTCTCCTGATTTGCTACGTTAAATGCACTTATTGTAAGTCACTTTGGATAAAAGCATCGGCTAAATGACTGTAATGTAATGTATAAGAACACACACATCCAAACTAACATATATCTAAACTAAAAAAATAAAAAATAAAAAATCACTGTCCAGGAGAATGAACTCTAGCCAGTATGACTGTTTGAACTACTGGTCTGCATGGGCTAGCAGTTAGCTTAGCCTGCTCCACTTCTGCGTCTTGTCAGACCGCCCCTGGTGTTTCCTCTTTGGGCGCAGCTCCAGTCAGGGCCGTAGTCCTTGGGCCCACAGGACGCAGCAGACCAAGCTCCCTCAGCCGATCCAACGTCAGCTCTCCCAGCCAGACACCTTCGACACGTTTCCCCACACTCAACACAACGACACTAAAAACACAGTCAAGGCCAGGCGAGGCCGCCACCAGACTGCCCTCAGTGTTATCAGAATGCCGGTCTGCGTGGGCTAGCAGTTAGCTTAGCCTGCCCCGCTTCCACGTCCTGTCAGACCGCCCTCGATGTTTCCTTTTTGGGCACAGTTCTGGGCAGGGCCGTAGTCCCTGGGCCCACAGGTGCAGCAGACCAAGCTCTCCCAGCCGATCCAGCGCCAGCTCTCCCAGCCATCAAACGAAGACAAACTTAGATGTGGACAAATACACTGCATGGACAGTACTGGGTTAGGCCACCACAAACATGAAATTGTGCCGCCATCTTCCCACACTGGTAATGAGTGAGACTGCTGTAACCGTGGATTTGCGCTGCCATCTTCCCACACCGGTAGCGGAAAGTTCATACCACCTGTATGAACTTTACTAGTGTAATCAAGAATGTGTGTGTCTCATCAGAGCTAACAAGTGCCTTTGTGGCCTCTGTGGGTCACATTGGTTCAATCCACATCACTCCCTCTGCACATGGGGGCTTTTTGAGATATGCACTGTCAAGTCACATTTACTATTCAATGGCTGTTTGTTCACTTGGTACAATGGTAGTGTCAGGTGAGAGGGATAGATCAGATGAGGGAGAGAGCGGGTACACGTTAGAAAGATCATTGGCTGGACTTGGACCTCAGACAGTACCGCCATGTGCCATAATGCTGTTGAGATATTTCTAAAAATGTATCATTGCTGTTGCTTGCTGCACTTGGCAAACACTAACTAAGCATTTACCATTTTCAAAATTGCATTGTATTCATGAAGACTTAACTTTTGATCAGACATCTCTGTGAATGTAAATCAAAATCAATGGGTTACATGTTGATTTTGAAGAGAGCAAATCCTGATTTTAGTGATTTACCCTGTGGTTATTTAGGTGGGAGGATGTCATCGTGTACAGTGTGTCTTATGTATTCTTGATTCTGTTGTCTTTACTGGGGGCGTGTTTCCTTGCTCCACTGGCTTTGTCTGTCTGCTTGCTTGGCTTGGCTTTGTTGATCTGTGCAATTGTGTTAGCATGCCATGTGTCTGCACGGAGACTCACTCGCACTGCGGTGCACCGTGTTACTGTATATTTGTGTGGTTATCTTTGATAAGTGGGCGAGGCCACTTCCGCAAGTGAAGCGGATTCAGTAGCACAGAAAGGAAAGGTGGAGAGGGCAGGCTAAATGTCTCAGACAGACAGTAAAGCCCTAAAGCTGGGACATGTTATTCCAGCAGCTTCGGAGAATTGGCTTGATTTTGCACGGCTGCTGTTCTACATTCACAAATGCACCCACACACACACACATAGACACATACTTTCACTCTTACAACCTCCTCCCCTTACATGCTTTTCTACCCCCCCCCACCCCCTCTCTCTGAAGTAGCATGATGACTGGCTCTGCTTTCACCACGTGTTACAGCACCCGCCCCCTCCCACGGTTGTGCAACTCTCAAAGTCTATTCCGTTCCCTCACCTCCCTTTGTTTAATGTTCTTTTTCCTTTCCCTCCCCTAATTCTTTTATTTCCCCCGTCTTTAAGTCCTTTTGTAATATGCCCACAAAACCGATACTTCATTACATGCCCTGGGTTGCTCTATTCCCTCTTCCGCTCCTGCAGCTCTTCCTCATGCCTTGCCCCGCTTTCCCTACATCCTTCTTTTGTAGCTGCTCCTTTCCCCCGGTTCTCCCTGTTCTCCCTCTCACTCACTCTACATCTTGATATTGCTCTTACTCCTCTTTCCCTCTGTCGTATCAACACTCTCTCCCATCTCTCCCTTCCCCCCATCTCTCCCTTGCCCCTTTTTCTTCCTCTCTGTCTTCGGCTTCCTCCTGTGCATGTCACCCTCCTTTTCTCTTTCTCTTTCTGTCTCTTTCTTCCAGCAGTCTGTATCCTATTTCTCTCCGCTCGAATTTTTTTTTCTTTGTGCGCTCTGTCACGCTACCCTATGACTGTGGGGCTGTGGATGTGTTGGCTGCGTGTGGTGGTGTGAGCTGCTGTGTGTCAGTGGGGCACATGCTTTGGCTTTGTTAGCACACTGGCGTCGCTCACATCGAGGTCAGCACCGTGATGGTAATCTAGTTTACATACACACACACTTCATTGCGCAGCCGAAACAGCCACCATGTCTGTTCACACAGGCACATACGTGTGCACACACTCAAAACATGCTTGCAGAAACAGATGGACGCACCCACCTGCATGTGGGTGTGCGTGCACGTGTGTGCATGTGTGAGATGAATAAATATGAATGCATATCAATCATTCATCAATATAATGATCTAAATCAATTTTATAGGACACTTTCATGAAGAAAGAGAGGGTGAAGGCTTATTGGGTGAGTGAGTGATATAGCCTTGATACCCTGGTGATATAACGAGTCACTCACTCACAAAAAGACCCCCCCCCCCCCCACACACACACACAGCCCATCTGTGGGACAAGGTCTTGGGTTATGTGTTGCATACCTTGCTGATGGATGTAAGCTGTCTGCTTTGTGGGAACGACCTCAGAATTCATGAGAAAGAAGGACACACCGGCCATGATACAATTAATGAGCACTTATGTTGTTGACAGTCCAGATGCTTTACATCCCTCCAGGTCAATGATACAGTTAACAACTTCCATAGACATTTCAGTGTCAGGTGGTCAGCAGAACCTGATGGACGTTCATTGAAAGTTATGACTTACGTGACTCTAAGGCACCTTTTTGTACTATATGAAGCCCTTCTTTCCATGTTCATTTGGTAAGACACACCCACACAAGGTACCGCCATCTGTTTTACAGTTTCCCCAACAACACAGTAATTGCCACTTCTTTCCTTTAGCTGCATCTTTTTGTAAATCTAACTATCTGTTGGGCGGCATGGTGGTGCAGTGGGTAGCGTGCTGCCTCACAGCAAGAAGGTCCTGGGATGGAACCCTGGGGTAGTCCAACCTTGGGGGCCGTCCCAGATGGGTGAAACTCTGTGTGGAGTTTGCATGTTCTCCCCATGTCTGCGTGGGTTTCCTCTGGGGGCTCCGGTTTCCTCCCACAGTCCAAAGACACATAGGTCAGGTGAATCAGCCATACTAAATTGTCTCTAGGTATGTGTGTGTGTGTGTGTGTGTGTGTGTGTGTGTGTGTGTGTGTGTGTGTGTGTGTGTGTGTGTGTGTGTGTGTGTGTGTGTGTGTGGACCCTGTGATGGACTGGTGACTTGTCCAAGGTGTATCCCCGCCTGCCGCCCAATGACTGCTGGAAATAGGCTCCAGAATCCCCGCGACCCTGAGAGCAGGATAAGCGGTTCAGATAATGGATGGATGGATAGATGGATGGATAACTATCTGTTGTATGTTGCATCAAAGTTGCGCCTCCATTGCTTGCAGTGAATGTCCCAGCAGGCAGACGATTGCTAAATGGTGATTGGTGGATTGCTGCATCAATTGATTTTTAGCAAACAGTCAATTATCAATTCCCTGCCTATATCTGCTCTCAGTTGTGTCATAGCATTTAAATGTTTTGGCTCTTGCAGTCCACACACACACACACACACAAACACACACACACACACACACACACACGTGCACCCATGTGATAGTCTGACACCATTCACTTGCATGGCATATTGCCAGCCACACATTCAGAACCAACATAGTGATACCCATTTGTCTCACATTTTCTGGCTCGAAACTGCCTGGATATGCAAGGCGAGGTCTCAGGGACCACCACTATAGGTACACAGGGAGAAGAGTTGTCTGGCTTTGGGACCAGAAATGCTAATGTTACTCCCTCGCTGTCTTCATTTCTGTGATTTATGATGTCTGCATGGAAGCTCTGTGCATATGTCCATCGTTTATTTAAAAAATGCCGTCGGTACTTGCGATGTCTGTTTTGATTTGCAAATCTAACTTTGCTTGTCCTTGCTGTCTCACCCCCCCCCCCACTTCATCTTGCCAAACACTCTCTCTCAACCTAGAAAGTGAAAGTCATTGGCAAAATTGTGCCTGCACTACTTCTGCAAATATTACAAAAATTTTGTGTTTTTCTCAAGAAATGTTGCCACACTCGCTACTTTACTCCTATTTATTAATTATCCCCACTGTTAAATGAGCATTGCAGTTGTTATTTGCATTTTGCTCCACATTTTCTTCACTGGTTTGGTTATATTGTAGTAAATGGGAGCCACGTCTTTGTTGATGCTCCAGTACAACTGGTCTACCTGGAACGACGTCAAATTCATGGAGCAAAAACTAGTTCCTTACTGGTCTCTCTCCTTTACTGTGTGCGTGTGTGTGTGTGTGTGTGTGTGTGTGTGTGTGTGTGTGTGTGTGTGTGTGTGTGTGTGTGTGTGTGTGTGTGTGTGTGTGTGTGTGTGTGTGTCAGCACTTCTCTTCCCCGGCCCGTCCAGGTGATGCGGCATCGATGCATCAGGAGGATCTTGTTGGGGGGTGTCAGCAAGTGCAGCCACTGCGGCAGTACTGCTTAGCTATTGGCCCAAATGGCCTGTGTATATGTGTGAACCACATCTTGATGTGGACACACAGTGGCACAGTAGAGCCGGGTTACAGAGAACTGAGCTGCTTTTCACATTGTAAAGTCGGACCTTATGCGTTTTATTCTAACGTGCAGCAGATACCTAGGTCCAGCATATTGACCTGAGGCGGTGCTGTAAGTCTGTTTACTGAATACAGTTGTACCCTTTTGTACGTGATATTGATTGACATTTTCCCCTCACTGCAGCCTTTACCCTAGTGTAACACAGTGGAGTGTGTAACCACATGGAGCAGCCACTATGTTATTATAGCCCTGCAGAGGGAAGTACATTTGTATCATGGTTGCAAATACACACTGATGATATACTTACTTGTCACACTCACTTCACACATTTATTGCAGGACAAACCAGCATAAAGAAAGGACATTTGCAGGGACGAATTTTTTATTTATTTATTTAGTTTTTGTTACTCCGACTGCAAGAATTGGACAGTATCAGGGTCAGAGGGTCAACCTGTTTTTGTTTTTTTTAGTTTTTTTTTAGTGGCTTTGATTTAGCCAAGAATCAGCGTAGGTCCCTGGCCCCAATCCTTTATCTCTTGTCATTTGCCCTGAAACATGACTAGGCTGGTTTTGAGCCATGAATAGTTCCCGAGTTGTCCCGGGTCAGTCATTGCCGTTCTCTATATGGGTCAGACTTAATTCTGTCATTCTGATGATCAGTTGCATGGATTCACCTGATTCCCTCTGTTATTAATAAAACATCTTAGTCATCTAAACCAAAGGACTCTTAGACTAGACTAGACTAGGCTAGATTAGAATAGAATAGAATAGAATACACTTTATCTTTGTGTTTGTCTGAGATCTCTGTCTGTATGTCTGTCTGTCTCTGTCTCTCTCTGTGTCTCTCTCCTTCATGTCTGGGCCTGGTAATGTGTCAGTATATCTGACACTTTCTCCCCTGCACACCATTCAGAGTTATATAAGTCTCTCTGGTTTCATCATGTCTCAGTCCACTGGCTGCATGATGATGTGGATGAGTCCTGTATGTTGGGTCCTACCACTTGAAATCAGGGTCAGGGCCTCTCCCCAGGGTGTTGGCCTGATCTATCTGTATGAATAATAACCGCACTGCACTGATGGAGGTCTGAGAAAATCTCATTCGCAGCCAATGTGTGTTCCTCATTAAATTATTGTTGGACACATTAATTTTATATATCAAGGGCTCCTGTACCAGATGTGGGACTGCAATTGTTCTAGTTTTCGGTTTTGCAAATGAAGAGGCTTACCAGAGTAAATTGTGTTTTCTTTGCAGTTGTGTCTGATATAATAATCAATCCCAAAAATAAGTCCATACAATTCAAATGCAATAATAATGGGTTGATGACGTCAGATTAAATGCCATTTCTACATATTACGAGTTAAAAAAAACAAATGTCTGCTTTTTTCTCTCTGAATCAACAGAGATGAAGCCAGATGTAGGTCTATTTAGCTCGTCTTTGGCATCTGTGCCCTTCCAGCACCAACAGCTGCTGTGTTTAGGTCATGGCTGTGTGTCTGTAAGATTGAACTGACAGCAGGGTCAGCAGCAGGCTGCAATACAAGAAAACCAGCCATTAAGTGCAGAGCCCATGATGATGCACTTGGCTGAGGGTCCACTTGCAGCTTGCCCTGTTGCAACACAGAAACAGGACGGTGCAGGACGAGGATACATCCTTTACTCTCATTAAGGGGATTACAGTCTGACTGAAGAATGTATGAATGGGTGTGTGAAACACGGAGCCAGATGCTGGGATCTTGAATTTAGCCTTGGTAAGAGGATTGTCTCCTCCTAGCAGTATCCCTGCACTGCTCACTGTGGGATAGCGAGGGTGCACAGCCACAGTTGCAATACTCTTGACTGATGAATCTATGCCGTTAATTTGCCGATAGGGAATTGGATAAGTTCTTGGCAGTTAGAGGGATCCAGACCCCAGACCCCAGCTGCAAGGTTCCAACCCCCTCCCTGGCTGTTTGCCCTCTCTTGGTGCTCTCGCTATGCATTGTGGGAAAAAGCTGGATCTTGCTTTGAGGAAGTTCAGTTTTGCATACACTTGCAGTGATTAAAATCTTAGGCAAGAAATATTGTACATTTACTCACACGTATACTAATGTGTGTGTGTAAGCACATGCACACAAACAGTGGAGGCTCATAATGAAGAGGAGCCAACACTTCTTATGTCAATCCAAACAAAGTTAGAGAGGAGCCAATAGGTATCGCCATTACTTTATCTGTTACAATGATCACAGGTGAACTGTATCACATCAGGACTTTTTCTGTATTGCTCTCATTGAGTTTATTACCAAAATATTTATCCTCCCCTTTCTGTCTCTGCTGTCACATCACTCTTGATATCTTGAATCCAGACACATTTCTGGAAACTCCTGTTAAGTTATGCTAGTAAAACACATTATTGAGGGTCATCAGTGTCTGCATTATATGTACTTTATGTCATGCCACCATACCGCTGAGGGGTAAGAGGATATCACTAACACACCATATATGAAATCATGGCACTATGAGATGATTCGTGTACATCATCAGATTATATTGAGATAATATTACAAACAGCAATGTTTTGCGGTACAGGAAAGAAAATAAATATCAGGTTTTGTTCTTGTATTTGTTGGGATATCGTCCTACAACCTGCAGTCTTTTGGGTCTGGGCCGTGACGGAAGTGAGTCATCTCATCCCACGTGTGGATTTTCATATTCCGAAGTGAGTCTGCGCTGTTTATTTTTGGGTTAGCCATCTGTCACGAAAGGTGGAACCAGGAATTTGAGCATTTTATTTGAATGCCAGAATTGTTTTAGCTTGATAACACGGAGATCTACTTACGTGATGACCATTAACCACATCTCTCTCTCTCTCTCTCTCTCTCTCTCTCTCTCTCTCTCTCTCTCTCTCTCTCTCTCTCTCTCTCTCTCTCTCTCTCTCTCTCTCTCTCTCTCTCTCTCTCTCTCTCTCTCTCTCTCTCTCTCTCTCTCTCTCTCTCCCCCCCCTCTCTGTGTGTTCCGACAGTCTGTGTTCTCCTCTGTCCCGCCATCTTATCTCGTGGGCGTAGTGCATGAATAAAACAACGATACAGGGGTGTGGAAGACGAGTGTGGTAGTATTGTTAGCCAGAATGAGTCAGACTTATCCCCCTCCCTCCTACCTCCGACCCCCCTTTTCCCTCCCCTTCTACTACTCTGCTCCCGTTCTCACAGCTACACTTGTCCTTAGCTTCGTTTAAATCCCGCGTTATCTCCGCATCTTAACGGCGTCTCTCCTTTGCCTTGCTTACTTCTTCTTTTCCTCTCTCTCCCTCCATGCACCCTTTCCATCTCTGCCTTGCACAAAGGGTCTCTTTCTCTCCGCTCTCCTCCTCTGTCTGCACCGCCCATGCATCCGTATTTCTCCGGCTGGGGTTTCCTCTTATGCCTCCTGCTGGTCAATCTGCGTACGTGCACGCTGGTAGAAAATGGCGAACACCTTTTTCTTTCCCACCGCTCAGTGTTCCTCCCTCTTTTTTTGGTTTTATATCTTGCTTATTTTCATTGAACTGTATTTCAATCTTTCCTCCTTGTTATTTTCACAAAGTCCACCCTGTCTTTCCATCCCCCCCCCCCCCTCTGCTGAAACGAGTGGAAGTGAATATTTCAGGTGAATATTTCAGGGCACTAATCCCCTTTAGGTAACACTATCAAATGCACGCATGTCTTCTTCAAACTGGCATGAATCAGAGTGTGTGCAAGGCCAGAGGGCTTTGTTGAGACACTCGGGATTATTTATTTATTTTTGTACTGCATGTGGGTATTTCATTTACAACCAGCTGAACATGGTATCATGTATAGCACACCCGCCTTTCGATGTGAATATGCCCTTCCTGCTTTTGAGTATCCTTAGATGAGCGTCAGTGAGTGTTGTGCAGTTGTGGCCTCAGTGGGAACCGATCTTCTAACAGTTATTTTCTAGTCACTGAGTTGTTCAGTACCACTAGTGTTTCAGTATGATGTGATAGATGCATCTTTATGTCATCTACTGCCACTTAATTGTTGGTGTCATCCTGATTGTGGGACATTTATGTTTGTTTCATTAGCCGACAGGCACTAAAGACATTACCTCTGTGTTTGTGTGTGTTTGTGTGTGTGGGTGTGTGTGTGTGTGAGAGAGAGAGCGAGAGAGAGAGACTGCTTATATACATATGTATATGATACTCCCCTGCACTTTCAGTATTTCTCTGTCAAGGTGGTTCAGATATCAGAACCAGTAATGACACCATGATGAAGTACACAGGACGTTGAATGCCTGGATCATGAACTCATTGTGGGCCCACTGGGTCAGGTTGTTAATGCATCTTTCCTGATAACGAAGGGGGAAGTTGGCCCTGATATGAGCTGTATTCCAGAGAGCAGAGTTAAGCATAAACACGTGAATTGGGAAAAATGAAAGACCCACATTGCACATCGGGATAACCGGGGGGTCCACTCCACTTGTTTACCCTCCTCCTCACTTGAGCTCCTTCTGATAAGGCTAAGATGAAATTGTTTCTAAAGCCCTTGTTTACTCTTCAGTCTCCATCCTAATCCTGATTCACCTCCTCTTGTCCCTTGATGGAGAGGAAGTGGAGCGGTGGATTTTGCCCTGGGTGAATTCTTTAAGGTTTTATCCCCAAACCATCCCCTGAGACATCTTTTAGGTTTTACACATTTGAAAATTTACCTCAAAGTTATTCTTGTTCACTGTGAAGTTTTTGTCACCATTCCCGGTTTTCCTGGATTAGGGTCTCCGTTAACCACATGTAAAGTGATAATTCCTCTAATGCGATCATGGGGGAATCAACTTAATGACGCTGTGACGAGTAGCTTTATAAAAAAAAAGAAAAAGAAAAAAGAAAGGGAATAAACTGGGATGCCAGTCAAATGTTAGACTCAGAAAAAGTCAAATGCTTATGCCTTTTATCCCCTATCTCTTCTCATCTGCTCCATGTCCAGCCCAGTTTCTGGCTTAGCTCCTCTGTCTCTCCCCAAGACTGGTCTGTTTCCTCAAGTTTCTTTTCATTTATCTGTTTCCTGTTTATTTATTCTCACATTCAGCAATCATCTCTTGCATGCTAATTTTCTTTAAGGCTAAACAATAAGGTAATAGATGGAAATCTTACACACACACACATACACACACACACACACACACACACACACACACACACACACACACACACACACACACACACACACACACACACACACACACACACATCACAAACATCACCTAATGATCCAAAATAGCAAGCACACATCCTCACCAGAGTCTAAAAGGTAATTTTAGTTGGGAACATGCACTGCTGGGATGTCCATGTAACTGATTAAGTTTTGATGTGGCTGAGAGTGGAAGATGATGTTCGCATCTCTCAGAGAGCCGCCGGGGCAGAGGCCAAGGCTTCTTGAAGTGGGCAGCATCACAGTGTTATTATATAAATAGTTGTCTTCTTCCTTTTTGTAATGAAAGTGGAGCAGCCTCAGAGAAGCATTTCAAGCAGCGAGTGACTCTCTGCAGACCAGAGAGCCCTCCTCTATTATTCAGGCCTGTGTCTAAAGAAATGGGCCAAGGCCTCATGCACCAGCCACAGACCTGCAGTGCACTGCTTGGATCTCCCACACAGGATTGGCTACTGCATGCTCGGGTGCTGCATACATTGAAAGAGGGTTAAAAATAGGTATTACTCAATGCCTCAAGGCTATAGCAATATCTTGTGGGCTGATCTATAGAGAGTAATGGACTGCCAGTGTGCGGATAATCGCTGTGGGTATGTGGGCACCATTGTGTTCTCTGGACAGTGTGTGTCTATGCTGCATAGTAATTTTGTGTTCGTTCTTGGAATTTGAATCTGTGTGATTCCAGTATCTTGATAAACTGCATATCTACAACTCTAGCAAACGATCTGTCTCTGTCTTTTCCCCCTGCAGTGAGTCATTGCTTGATAAGTATCACACTCTCTGAGTACATATCAGGTAGTGTTGGATAGGCCCACAGCTGTGTTCCCTAGCAAGGATAGTGTGCATTTTAATTTCCATAGGTGAGAAAGATGTGTGGCAGACACCCAGACAACTACCGTATCTTCATCACTGATACTCTTATAGTGTGTGAGTGTTCTGGTTTAATAAAATATCATGAAGCTCAGCCTCTCTCCTTCTTCCATTGCTTTGCCTTTGTATATGTGTGTATGCACAACTGCTCCATTAAGGTTCAGACAGCCAAGAGCCGGAGGGAAAAGCTCCCTCTTGTGGCTGAAAGTGCAACTTACTAACCACTCCTCGTCTGCTGGTTTGTTTTAGCTTTCAATTATTTAGCATATTTCCACTCTCCTGCGTCGCTTTATTGACTGGTATTCCTAATGGGCTTCCGTGTCTGCATCGATCCGTGGATAGCAGGTCCCGGTCCACAGTCTGGTCTGGTCTAATTTAAACCAAACAAGTCACTCTGTCCTCTCTAGGCTATCCATGGGTGACTGTAAATCTAGATTTATTCACATAATCCTTAAAAAAAAAATTTTTTTCTAGGATTGTGTATATGGTGTGCACACAATGTGTGTATTCAGACATCTAAAATCGCATGGCTTTGCATAACGTTTATCATGTTTGTGTTTATTTTTGTTGTTTTTTTATCTAAACATTAAACCCTGGCACTTACCAGGGATATGTGTAAGAATATCTGTATTGATATGCGTAAAACAAATGGCCATTTTGTCCTTATAGGTGTCTCTTTCAGCACATGGTCAGCATGTTCGTAAAAACAGAGCGGAAGGGCAAATTAGGGGGGCTGCATTTGCATCGCTGGGGATACAGGAGGAGAGGCAGCAACTCAATTATGATGTAGAGCCGATTTTCTCACCAAACCCTGTCCCTGGGGAAGCACAAATCTACCGGACACGGCCTTTGTTGCTAGGCGTGAAATACAGCCAACCAGAATGCACATTGCAGTCACGTTCATTTTAGGCAACCAATAAGAACGCTTCTTATTGTCATCGTTTTTAGACACTGCTCTAAAAAAAACCCCCAAAAAACAAGCATATTCTCGGCAGTGATAATATATTCATTTCCTCTTACAAAGAACCGTGACCGAGTCTCTCTCCTACTGCAATACTGAAACGAGATTGGCAGACTTTTTTTTTTTTACAGAATGAGTCACACATAGCATTATCAATGGTATATAGTACGAGTAAAACACACACACACACACACACACACACACACACACACACACACACACACACACACACACACACACACACACACACAGTTATAAGCAGTGTCTAGTCAGTGCATATCTAGTCCACAAGGAGTGTGATAGGGGGGGGTTTGTGAGCTTGTTTTGTGTTAAATGCTCCCTGTGCATTTCTCCCTGCAGGCTGAACTCCCAACCCAAAACACACTGGCACACATGTGGCCACTGCAGCCTCAGTAAGGTGCTGTTCGATGTTAACTTAGGTAATAACAGCCATGGCTGGTCTGTTTTCCATGTGATTAATGGCAGCCTGCTCTGCGTATGCTGAGACTGTGTGCTGTCGTTTGTAAATCAATGGGTCATTTCCAGAGGTTGTGTAGCCTCTGTCAACTGACACGTTAAGCAGATTGGATGGTCACTCTCATTATGCTGAACAGGAGTGTATGCCGATATTGGGGTGCTCTATGCTTTTGGCTCTGGAGGCATTAATTAGATTGTAGGTGTGCAGGAAAAACAAAATGTAGGAAAGTAGTAGGAGGGAAAACGTAGATAAATCTCTTTGGCACAGTTGCTCTGTAGGAAGACTTCATGTGTAATAGGTTGAAACCCAACTACTGTGTCTCTGTGTTGATTTTGGCCTTGGCAGCTCATCACTCCACCATACGTGAGAGCAGGCCACTGTCCTCCAAGCCCTTTATTTAACAGTAGAGTAACTAAGTGGGTTTTTTTCTAGGCGTTGTGTAATCACTTTCCAAATGAGTGACCATTATGTTGGTCTGTGTCTACTTTTACCTCAGAAGGGTTGTGTGTGTGTGTGTGCGTGCGTGTGTGTACCAGGTTTGTGTGTGTGTGTTGTTGTTGTTTTGTTTTTGTTTTTTAGTGTGTATGGGTGTAGGTACACTCCATATCGCTGTCTCCCGGTTTTCATCTTGTTCCTGTTCATGTTTCCCTGGACCCGCCCCTGCCCTACTTACTTCAGGAACCAGTCAAGCCAAGTGCAGATTTGTAAATAAATGATTAAGTGCTACTTGGATTAAACACTGTGAATGTTTCATCCACACACACCCCATAGATGATTTATTTATCTAATGTTTATGTGAATATGTGTCTTCATCCATGTGCATTTGTGTCTGTACTAGATCTTCTATGACTCTGCTCAAGTGTGTGTTGTTTTTTTTTGTATTTGGGTGTGTGTCCATGCACGCATGCATACACTGATTTATCAAGATCATCTTTGGATGTGTAAACATAAATCGCAAGACTCTCCAATTTGCTTCATGATTTTGTGTGCCTTGTACCAGGTATGCAAGGCAGTTCCTCCATTTTGGAAATTCTCATCTCGTGAAAAAATTATGATTTTCCATCTATTTCTGTCTCTTTTTTTCCTCCATGGAGCTTATCCCTTCCTCCTCCACACCTTATTACAACCTCTCTTCTCCTCTCTCAGCCCCCCCCCCTCTCTATACCTTCTTGATCCCCTCTTTTTTTCTGTCTGCTTTATTAAGACCCACTCTTTTGACCAGCCATTCCTTCCACCATGTTGGAGTATTTGAATAATTAATGTACTATGGTTTTAGGGTGTTGTCCTAATCAACATTTCCAAAAACCCAGTTCTATATGAGTCTTTCATGAAGCCCAGCTGTGATGCTGCTGTGGTACTCTTACTGAAAACATGGCTCCCCAACTCAGCACACAGACCTGCTGCAAACAACTTGTCAGAACAATAGCTACTAGCTGCCCATCATAGAGCTGGAAGCCAGGGGATCAAGAAAGGAAGGCGTCTCCACGTGGTGCATGCTTCCCCCTTATGCCCTAATTAACTGGACCCCCCATGTTCGAACACAGTATGTCATCAGTATCCACATGATGAGGAGAGAGAATAGTCTGTGCACCATAAAAGCAAGAGGGGGGAGGGGTCTCTAGAGGCCTGGCCCAGAGAGGGTGTAAGGGGGTTGTGCATAGTTGAGTGAGAAGGTCAGGCTCTCTGCGGGGTTGTGGGGGTGGAGGGAGAAACTGGCACCGCTGCTAAAGTGAGTCTGTCACAGCCAATATGCTGCTGCTGCTGCCCTACACCACCAATGCATGTGCAGCCCAGCGACAACCGTGTGTGTGTGTGTGTGTGTGTGTGTGGGTGTGTGTGTGATTGTGTGCAGGCGGACGGGTGGGTTGGTGTATGTTTATCTCTTGTAAATATATGTATCTTGTATTTAGCAGGTGTGACTGTTTGTGTGTGTGTGTGTGATTGTGTGCTTGCCTGTCACATCTTTGCACGGCTGCTTTGTTCCATGAGGTGGCATGGCAGTGAGAATGTGGCCAGTAGCAGATAAGAATGTCAGACTGAATGGAAGAGCTGTGGAGGACGGAAGCAGGCAGCCCAAAAGGAACTGTGTTGCTCTTCATAACATCACAGCCTTTGAACAATGTGCCTGTGGTCTCGTGTTCTTGTGTGTCCCCTGTGTGTGTTTGTGTGTGTGTGTGTGTGTGTGTGTGTGTGTTGTGCACAAACATGCATTATCTCAGCGCCTTGGATTGGGTTGCCATGGAGATGTGTGTATGAGAGAGAGAGAGAGAGAGAGAGAGAGAGAGAGAGAGAGAGAGAGAGAGAGAGAGAGAGAGATGTACCTTGGAGCATGTTTCGATTGCACCCCTCCCCCATTGACTTGATGCACACACAGACGCACAGCAGGCGCCCCTTAACACGCACAACACACACATCCTAATGAGCGCAGCATACACATATTAAAGGACGGGGAATATTGGGAAAGCCACCTTGAGCCACCTCCACAAAGGATCTTAAAAAAGTCAAATAAATAACTGTAGATATGTAGGTCTATTTGTTTATATGACTCTTTAACACAATGTGGGGACACGCCCTGAAATCTGCTCTCACTCTCTCTCCCCCATCTCTCCAGCCATCTCAGTCACCCTTCCTCACAGCCACTCTTCCTACTCAGCGCTCACCTTCCACGGTCTACCATGATGCTCCTGGTCCTCCCTGCCTTACCCTCTGGAGCCACAGACAGGCAGGCAGGCAGGCAGACTAACAAGCATATGTGTAGTTAACCTCTGGATTAGCCATGCACCACTTATTTATGTTCAGGGACCATGTTGTGTGGGGGTTTTATTTACCCACCATTTATTCTCTGTTAATTATTCAGTGTGTGTAATTATCTTGTCCTCCGGAAATGTAACTTTTGTCGGTGGTGTGTACATGGGATTCATAAAGCAAAACTGAACTGCAAAAACTGTTGCCCGGATCATCTCTTTATTCATTTTAGCATCAACATCACTGTCATGTGCCATACAAATCAGTGTGTGTGTGTGTGTGTGTGTGTGTGTGTGTGTGTGTGTGTGTGTGTGTGTGTGTGTGTGTGTGTGTGTGTGTGTGTGTGTGTGCAATATAAAAAGGAACAAGCAAAATAAATATGTACACAAGTTGTTGTGGTCTATGAGTACTGGAGGTCTGTATCTCTACATGTGCAAAGGTTTAACATAGGTCATTGGCATTTTACAGGAAATATTGATAACTTTGAGTACAGGGGGAATATGACACATTTACGGTTACAATGAAATATGAAATAGTGCCTCTACTACAATGTAATACTCACATATACATTTCATCGACCCCGCTGCAGATGCTCAACCGTGAAAAATTTCAGTACAGCTATCGCTGACAGGGGGGGGGGGTGACGGTGGCTCTGTCCTGGTGGGGGCTATATGTCGTCAGCATCTTTCACACACTCGGCAGGATCAATGCTACCACTGTACGGCCTACTGGACATGCTCAGTGATGAGACCTAACCATGCTGCATCACTGAGGCTGGGGTCAATAGAGCTTCCAGCAACCCTGCATGAATGTAGGTCATTTGGTGATTACCTACCCATGGATTGGAAATCGTAATGTTCGCATTGCTTTCTATATAATTTCTTAGAGAGCAGTAGTGGTGGTGGGTATGAGTGGAAAGGGCTATTGCATAGATATTCAACACAGGTTTAGCCGTCATATACACGGTATACATGAAACTGTGTTGTCATGTTGGTACCGTGTGCAGTCAGCCAGAGTGGGATCCAAACTTTGATCATGTCAGGTGCTGTTACCTAATGAGCTGCACCAAAGTCCCTCTCTGAAAACAAACACCACAGTGTGTAGTTCCGAGTGCACAAGCGCGTGTATTCACACAGATTTGCCTGAGCTGTGCTCTTGTAAGACCAACACAATGCAGACTAGACGGTGACCTAAAAATAAAGTATGACTCACTGACTTCTGTCATGGTTTATCTAGTTCTGCAAGACCAGGTGGCATGCCCATTTGACTCCTCGTTTGTGTGTGCGCGCGTGCGTGTGCATATGCGAATGTGTGAAGAGAGAGAGAGAGAGAGAGAGAGAGAGAGAGAGAGAGAGAGAGAGAGAGAGAGAGAGAGAGAGAGAGAGAGAGAGAGAGAGAGAGAGAGAGAGAGAGTCACCTGTCTATGTGCAGAGACTATGCTCTTGACGTGAATTATGAAAATTGAGTGGACCTCTTTTCCCAGATCATCCCCCCACGAGCTTTTATTGTTATTGGGTTTTGAGGGATGACAAAATTGTGTTTCAGGACATGATGATTATTAATATTTACAAAATTATGTGTCCCAGCAAATGGAAATAGGACAGGAGTTTCTGCATGCAGGGCTTAATCCTGGGATTACAAACCAGGGAACGTTCATAAGCTCCTCGCTCCTGTCTCCATGGAGATGTGGGTAAACATCACAATGCACCAAACAGTCCCTCATCACACTGACATCCCCTTTTGATGGGTAAACCAGGACAAGAGTGAAAGAGAGTGTGTGTGTGTGTGTGTGTGTGTGTGTGTGTGAGAGAGAGAGAGAGAGAGAGAGAGAGAGAGAGAGAGAGAGAGATTCATCTCTTCGTTTCAGTCAGCCTATTTGCTAATCAGCAACCTGATGCACAGATATTTACGACTGTACTACAAGTTTGAAGCACGCTGAAAAAGTGGCCTGTTTTTTTTTAATACAAAATAAAAGGGCAGTAGACTGCTCCTTAACAATTATCCCCTGATGAAAAAGACAGTAACATAATGGGGGGGGGGGGGGTTACAAACCAGCAATGTCGTGGGAGAGAAAGGTCTGGCTAGATTTACTGTGCAGCCACAGGGCGTACATGCGGGTCGAATGATGACGTCTTAATCACCATGCGATCACCGGGCATGGGTCGTTGAACTTTTATAAGGGCACACTGTCACAGCTCGAACGTCATCCCCGATTGCACCGGCATGAAAAGGAAATTACATAAATTAGATATCACTGAGATAAACTGTCAATAAGTAACTGATGTCTTCTTTTTTGTTGTTGTTGTTGCTCCAGGTCATCTAAATGTGTGTGCGGTTATTTCGGGTGAAAAGTGACAGCCTCACACCCTAATAATTTAACATACATATGCAAGTAAGTTATTCACCCAATTAAAGGAAAAACTGGTGTTTAGTATATCTTTAATATGAAAGGATTGAAGCCGGCTTGTGCTGTTGTGTGTAAAGCCCTTACTCATGTTGTTAGACAGAGGGTTTGGGCAGTGTAACCCCGAATCTGAAGACGGAGCAGCTCGATTTCAACGCAGCGCTTAGACTCACGTTCGCTGTCCATGGTGCTGAAATACACATGAACGCAGCAAAACGCAGGATGCACGATCGCTATCTTTACATTCTCTGAGAACTTAAGTGCTTGTTTGGTATGCTGCGTGGCAGGATGGTAAATAATGGTCTTGATATAATATAATGGAATCACAGGGCTGGTAAATCATGTGTTGAATGCTCTGTGCACTTACATTTTTTCACCACTTGGCACCGCTGTTGATCCATTGGAATGAGCGCTCCTCTCTTGCACATCTAGGCCCCTCCTGTTATCGATGGTAGGGGCATTTTTCTCTAGTCTTTGTCACAAATAGATAAGACGAAGGAAAGGGCGGATGCGTTCCTACACGGTCTAGATTCGGTTGTCAGTCCATCTGATCTGTTTTATTTCTCTGGAACTGGGAATTTGCATTTATGCATTGCTCACTTCGGGAGGAATGATGTCTTTACCGAGGAGAAGGAGCTTTTTCAGGGTACATCTTGTGTTTTTGCTGCTTGCTTGTGCCTGGCATGCGGTGTCTGGCCAGCTCTCTTACACCGTCTCCGAGGAGATAAACCAGGGGACTGCTATTGGAAACATCGCGAAGGATCTTAACCTAAATGTGCAGGATCTGCAGTCCCGTACGTTCCAGATTGTTACTGGATCAAAGAGGACATTTGCCGAAGTAAATCTAAAGACTGGTGCTCTCTATGTCACGGAAAGAATAGACAGAGAGGAGCTTTGTGCAGAGGAGCCCAAATGCACAGTCAGTGTGGAGGCTGTGATAAATAACCCGTTGGAGCTTCATCGCATTGAAATAGAGATTTTAGATGTAAATGATAATGCTCCGACTTTTGAAACCCGGTCACAAGATTTATACATAGCGGAGAATACTTTACCGGGAGCGAAATTCGCTTTATCCGAAGCCAGTGATGCAGATGTTGGGAAAAATGGAGTCAATACCTACAAATTGAGCCAGAATGATCATTTCTCATTAGCAGTCAACAGAGACGGAGGGAGTGTGTCTGCAGAATTGGTGCTGCAGAAAGCCTTAGACCGAGAGAAACAACATCTAATGAATCTCACACTAACCGCTGTAGACGGAGGTAGCCCTCCGAAGTCAGGAAGCTCACAGCTTATAATTCATGTTTTGGATATAAACGATAATCTACCCATATTCAGCAAAGCTTTGTATAAAGCTCAACTCCCTGAAAACACGCCGCCGGGCAAGAATGTAGTCACGGTGAACGCTAACGATGCAGACGAAGGGCTGAATAGTGAAATAGTGTATTCTCTCAGAAGCAAAGATCAAGACCGCATCCTTGATATATTTGAAATTGATCGCCACACGGGAGCTATCACGGTAAAAGGCAGTATAGACTTTGAAGAGAAGAGAGCTTTTGAGATACGTGTTGAGGCTAGCGACAGAGGCCAGCCTCCAATGTCTGCACATTGCAAGGTGCTGGTAGAAGTGGTGGACTTGAATGACAATGCGCCTGAGATCACTGTGACGTCACTACGTCACACCGTGAATGAGGACGCTAAAGTAGGCACTGCCGTTGCACTTGTGTCGGTCCTTGATAAGGATGGGGACAAAAATGGGCAAGTGAAATGTGAGCTCGCTGAGAAGGTCCCTTTTAAATTGGTAACAAACTATAAAAACTATTATTCATTGGTAGTTGACGGGTTGCTCGACAGAGAGAGTGACTTTCAATACAACGTCTCTGTCATAGCTACTGATGGAGGACTTCCACCTCTCACGAGCACCACTGACATTACCATACGCGTTTCTGATGTTAACGATAACCCTCCACGTTTCTCTGAACCGACAATTAATATTAATTTAAAAGAAAACAGACCAGCGGGAGCAATTATTAAAACAGTATCTGCTATTGATGCTGATGTTGATCAAAATGGCAAAGTGAGTTATGCATTTTTAGACGGTATCAGTGACTCACTTCCGCTTTCCACGATGATAAATATCAACTCAGAGACTGGAGATATAGTCAGCCTGCAGTCTTTTAACTATGAGGAGATGAAAACGTTCCAGTTTAAAGTTCAGGCCACAGACTCTGGTGCTCCTCCACTCAGCAGTAATGTGACTGTGAACGTGTTTATCCTGGATGAGAATGACAACAGTCCCGGGATTCTCGCTCCCTATTCTGAACACGGCTCCGTTAACAGTGAGAACGTCCCCTATTCTGCTGAAGCGGGTTACTTTGTGGCCAAGATCAGGGCTGTAGACGCAGACTCTGGATATAATGCTCTGCTTTCTTATCACATCGCTGAGCCCAAGGGGAACAGCCTGTTCCGAATCGGAACCAGCACCGGGGAAATCAGGACTAAGAGGCGAATGAGTGACAATGACCTGAAAACGCACCCGTTGGTGGTGTTGGTTTCTGATAACGGAGAGCCCTCCCTGTCAGCTACTGTGTCTATTGATGTGGTGGTGGTTGAAAGCACAGGTGACATGCAGACTCCGTTCAGACACGTACCCATAAAGGAGGAGAGCTTCTCTGATCTAAACTTGTATTTGCTGATCTCCATCGCGTCAGTGTCAGTGGTGTTTCTACTGAGCCTCGTCAGTTTAATAGCTGTGAAATGCCACAGGACAGACGGCAGTTTCAGCAGGTACAGCGCCCCAATGATCACCAGCCACCCTGACGGGAGCTGGTCTTACTCTAAAGCTACTCAGCAGTATGACGTGTGTTTCAGCTCAGACACGCTGAAGAGTGACGTAGTAGTTTTCCCTGCGCCGTTTCCGCCTGCTGATGCGGAGCTGATCAGTATTAATGGAGGAGACACTTTTAACAGGACTCAGACTTTACCCACCAAAGACAAGGTAAGGAAAATGTTTTTTTTATCGACTGTTATCATATCAAACCAAATGTCTTATTTCGAACATGTAAAATAAAATAAAAAAACGACCAAGCATGAATGAAAAAGAGAAGCAACAATTGATCAAATAAAACCAAAAACATTCATCAACAAGAATTGTCAATAGAGAATTCTCCAAATATATGTCCGAAAAGGAACAGGAGGAAGTTACTACTTCTAATTTCCTGCCCCTTCTCTAATGATCAGTTAATAAACCTAAATAATAAACGTAGTTTTTCACACATCAAAGTATGTCATTATCAATATCTGTATCAGAATGACTCAATAAAAATAAATAAATAAATAGAAGCAATAAAAAATAAAAACAATAAAGCATCCATCCATTATCCAAACTGTTTATCCTGCTCTCAGGGACGTGGGGATGCTGCAGCCGGTCCCAGTAGTCGTTGGACGGCAGGCGAGGAGACACACTGGACAGGCATCAGGCACAAAAACAAAAACAAAACAAAACAAAAGAACAACAACAAGGATTTTCCAAAAACAATAATAGCAGCATCAACCATGGGTGTCACGGTCATGAGAGAATGAAAACCTCCTCATCCTCTTCATCCTTGTACCTCTTTCAAAGAATGTGTTGTACCTCTTTTTGAATTCATTTAAACTTTCCTTGAGTTCTTCATCCAATCCATTCCACAAACGTACCCCACAATTTGAAATACACACACTTTTGCGAGTGGTACGAACACAGTGTTTCTTAAAATTCAGTTTTCCTCATATACTGACACCCCCCCCGCCCCCCTATCTGAGAACATCTGTATGTTGCCAGGAAGTAGATGATATATTACACTGTACACCATTTGTGCAGGCTTACATGTTACCAGGACCATGGACTTCATAGCCCGTGAATTTAAAAACAGTTTTGTTTTTTATATAAAATTGACCGTGACAGGTATCATGCCATTGTCAGTTTTGCTTTGAAAACTCAGTAAACGAAAAACCCAAATTATTTACAAATTCCCAACAGTGATAATAGAAATTGCTGTTAGCCTACGCTCAGAAATATTAAACAAAACAACAAATGAAAAAAACAAAAAGACAGGGAGGTTTGTTTGGTGAATACTTGGTTGTGTTCACCAAGCTTTATGTAATGCGTTTGGTGATGTCCAGTAGGCGAATTCTGCAGATAATCACTTTTTCATAATTCGTAATGCATACGTTAATACAAATCTATAATTGTATTTATCAGCATCAATTTGATCAAATTAAGCATTATTGCTGATAATGGAGCGTTTGTTTTCGGTGGAGTATATTTCCAGAAAAGGTTGATATTCTTTATTTCTTTCTTTAATTCACCTAAGATCAAACGCACCACTTTTTATTATTTATTTAGTTCGGTGTAGTCAGGATTCAACAAATGACATTCTCATGACTTAAGACTCGTCGCTACTTTGTTCGTGTGCAGAGAGAGAGAGGGGGGGGGTTCTTCTGCTCTTGTCTAAGTGTCATATATCCCGATATACGCACACAATGCAGCTTTTCCACAGAAACTAGACGGATGTGTCAAAATGGCAGGGGGGAAAATCACACGTGTCTTAGCAAAGCTGCCAAGTAAACATCCAAACGTCCCTTATTGACGAGGATTACGTCATTTAACGCTTCCCCGCTTCCTTTTAGGTCGTTGTCATTGTGTGGAATTAGGAAAGAAAGTCAGTATACTTTGCTTTTTTGGTTCATATTTCATGTCATGGTGTTGCATATACAGCTGGTGGCACTGTAGACCACAACATTTCGATAGCCTCTTGGAGGTTTGCAGGCCCCTCCCAGACTTGCTGGATGATTATGTTCCCGGGGTTGACACACAAAGAGAGAGACAGAGAGAGAGAGAAGAAGAAGAAAAGACGGACCTAGACCTGATAAGCATTTGTCGTTCGGAATTGACATCGTAGACATTTTGCGCACGTTATCCTCGGTTATTTGTTGAAGTAACCTTTAAAATCGTACCTATGCCTGGTTTGGTCTGGCCGGGACCATGGTTTTATTCAAACGGGGGAGCTTTATTGTGCATTTCACATCATTCGTGCTGCTGGGGTGTGTTTGTGAAACGGCGTCGGGGCAGCGCTCCTACTCCGTCTCGGAGGAGGTAAACCCGGGAACCTCTGTGGGAAATGTCGCTAAGGACCTCAACCTGAAGGCGCAGGACTTGCAGTCTCGTCTGTTTCAGATTGTAAGCGGAGCGAAGAGAAAGTATTTCGAGGTAAACCTGAAGACCGGTGTTCTCTTCGTCAACGAGAGAGTAGACAGAGAGGAGCTGTGCGCGAAGGCGACGCAATGCACCGTCAGTGTCGAGGCCGTGATTAACGAGCCACTCCAGCTCTATCGTTTAGAAATACGTGTTCTTGACGTGAATGATCACCACCCATCTTTCAGCGCTAAGACGCAGAGTATTGACGTCGCTGAGAGCACCCTGCCCGGAGCTAAGTTCCCTGTTCTGTCCGCCTACGACGCTGACGTGGGGAGAAACGATATCAGCACGTACAAGTTGAATGCAAATGAGTATTTTTCTTTGGCGGTGCACAGAGGAGAGAGGGTGTCTGCAGAGTTGGTGCTGCAGAAAGCTTTAGACCGAGAAACACAGCCTGTCGTTAAACTCACGCTGACCGCTGTAGACGGAGGAACACCTGCAAAATCAGGGACGTCGGAGATAATCGTCAATGTTTTGGACAACAATGACAACATCCCGGTATTTACAAAGTCATTATACAAAACCAGTATTGCAGAAAACGTACCAGCTGGAACTACAATACTAACTGTAACTGCAACGGACGCCGACGAGGGAATAAACAAAGATATTTCATATTCTCTGAGCACAAAAGATCAGGATCATATCTTGGAAATGTTCGACATTGACAAAGACACGGGTGTGCTAACAGTTAAAGGGGAGATAGATTTTGAGGAGCAGTCGGCTTTTGAGATACGTGTGCAGGCTAGTGACAGAGGAACGCCCCCAATGGCAGCCCACTGTAAGGTGCTGGTAGAAGTGGTGGACCTTAATGACAATGCTCCTGAGATCTCTGTGACGTCACTGCGTGACACAGTAAATGAGGACGCAAACACAGGTACTGCTGTTGCACTTGTTTCAGTCCTCGACAAAGACGGGGGCAAAAATGGGGCAGTTCGTTGCCATGTCAGACGTGATGTCCCTTTCAAATTGGAGTCAAACTATAAAAATTACTATTCTTTAGTGGTTGACGGAGCTCTTGACAGAGAAATCGTTTCCCTATACAACGTCACTATCATAGCTACGGATGAAGGCTCCCCACCTCTAACGAGCACCAGTGATATCATAATACATATTTCTGATGTCAATGACAATGCGCCGACATTTTCCGATGATATGATAAATGTTTATTTAAAAGAGAACAGTCCAGTTGGTGTATTAATTAAAACAGTATCGGCAGCGGATGTTGATGTCAATCAAAATGGCCAGGTGACGTATTCGTTAAAAGATGGTAACAGTAACTTATTACCATGGTCTACAATGATAAACATCAACTCAGAGACTGGAGATATAGTCAGCCTGCAGTCTTTTAACTATGAGGAGATGAAAACGTTCCAGTTTAAAGTTCAGGCCACAGACTCTGGTGCTCCTCCACTCAGCAGTAATGTGACTGTGAACGTGTTTATCCTGGATGAGAATGACAACAGTCCCGGGATTCTCGCTCCCTATTCTGAACACGGCTCCGTTAACAGTGAGAACGTCCCCTATTCTGCTGAAGCAGGTTACTTTGTGGCCAAGATCAGGGCTGTAGACGCAGACTCTGGATATAATGCTCTGCTTTCTTATCACATCTCAGAGCCCAAGGGGAACAGTCTGTTCCGAATCGGAACCAGCACCGGGGAAATCAGGACTAAGAGGCGAATGATTGACAATGACCTGAAAACTCACCCGTTGGTGGTGTTGGTTTCTGATAACGGAGAGCCCTCCCTGTCAGCTACTGTGTCTATTGATGTGGTGGTGGTTGAAAGCACAGGTGACATGCAGACTCCGTTCAGACACGTACCCATAAAGGAGGAGAGCTTCTCTGATCTAAACTTGTATTTGCTGATCTCCATCGTGTCAGTGTCAGTGGTGTTTCTACTGAGCCTCGTCAGTTTAATAGCGGTGAAATGCCACAGGACAGACGGCAGTTTCAGCAGGTACAGCGCCCCAATGATCACCAGCCACCCTGACGGGAGCTGGTCTTACTCTAAAGCTACTCAGCAGTATGACGTGTGTTTCAGCTCAGACACGCTGAAGAGTGACGTAGTAGTTTTCCCTGCGCCGTTTCCGCCTGCTGATGCGGAGCTGATCAGTATTAATGGAGGAGACACTTTTAACAGGACTCAGACTTTACCCACCAAAGACAAGGTAAGAGAACGATACTAAGGGCACATTTTCTTAATGCTTTTCACACTTTTCCATTCTTTATTGCAGAGTTTGGAATTATGTAAATTGTGTTTACATTTCAAATGAGACCACTAAGATATAATGAAAGGCGTTTTGCTAATTTCACAGTCAATGTATTCTGTATTTGTGAGGCATTTTCTTCACTGCGGTTGGCTGTGTGGTGCTGTCCATGGGTCTGAAATAGTCTACACGTTTGAATGTTTTCTCTTTCGGATACGTCTTACGTTGAAACCATGAGTTTTCTGAGTGATGAAAGGCAGATTTTCAAAAGACATTAAGCGTTTAGCATCTGCAACATAACTTACATCCTAGCAAACGTAATTTATTTCCATGTTAAAAAACAATTAATGTACTTAAAGTGAGGTAAGCCTTGCTGCCTGAACATCATTTGATTTCCTTTGGAAAGTAATGGTTAATATTTGACAACCTCTTTCTTTTCAACACTTGAATCTCTCTCCATTGTGCTGAAATACATCCTGGTATTGATGATTTGGGTGCTACATTAAAACCCCATCTAATTTGCTTTTTTGTTGTTGTTGCTGTATATAATTTAAATCTTTAGATACTATGGTTGTAAATGGTTGACACTCGATAGCTGAGCTATTTCAACGGGACGGTTTTTTCTTGATGCTTTTTAATGTAGTTCATTCAAATAACCGCTTGGGGACGATATAGACCATGACATGTAAACGATACATGACTGCCTCGAAACTCCGCCCACATTCAGCGTTTTCTCGTCAGGGCTTTGTTACAGATATTCATTGCGAGAGCGGCAGGATATCAGAGCTTCAGCTCTGCACGAAAGAGGCGGAAGAAAAGGAAGATGGTGTCCTCAGTGCCGCCTTTACCGTGATAATTTGACGGATTTAACCGGGTTTGACCCTGTAACTGTGTTCTTGTTGGAGTGAATCATGTCTTTACCGAGTAGAAGGAGCTCCATTGCGACATTTCTTGTGATCCTGCTACTGGATTGTTACTGGGAGGCGGCGTCCGGGCAGCTCTCGTATTCCGTCTCAGAGGAGGTAAACCCGGGGACGTCTGTTGGAAATATCGCAAAGGATCTAAACCTCAGTGTTCAGGATTTGGAGACTCGTATGTTTCAGATTGTAACCGGATCGAAGGGGAAATATTTCGAGGTAAATCCAAAGACTGGCGTCCTCTACGTCAGAGAAAGAATAGACAGAGAGGAGCTGTGCTCGAAGGCTGCAAAATGTATTGTAAACGTAGAGGCTGTAATCAATGACCCCTTAAAGCTTTACCGGTTAGAAATCAATATATTGGATATAAATGATAATGCACCGTTTTTCTCTGAGAATATACAATCTCTCAATATTGCTGAAAATAGTTTACCAGGTGTGAAATTTGGATTGATAGAGGCATCGGATTTGGATGTGGGCAAGAACAATGTCAATACATACAAGCTCAGCTCCAATGAATATTTTTCTTTGGAAATTCATAAAGCGGGTGAGAGTGTGTCTGCTGAGCTGCTGCTGCAGAAAGCTTTAGACCGAGAGAAGCAGCCTGTTATAAAACTAACACTCACTGCACTAGATGGAGGAAATCCTCCGAAATCTGGCACCTCTCATATCATTGTTAACGTTTTAGATATCAATGACAATCATCCGGTATTCAGCAGCTCTTTATACAAAACCCAAGTTGTGGAGAATTTGGCCATCGGGACAACAGTGATTGTTCTGAGTGCACAAGACGCAGACGAGGGCTTAAATAGTGAAATAGAATACGCTTTAAGAAGTAAAGGTCAGGATCACATATTAGATATAATTCAAATTGATCCTAAAACTGGGGCGATTACCATCAAGGGTAAGATAGACTTTGAGGAAAGCCCCGCATTTGAGATCCATGCACAGGCTAGTGACAAGGGTAACCCCCCTATGTCTGCTCATTGTAAAGTGCTGGTAGAGGTGGTGGACGTTAATGACAATGCGCCTGAGATAACTGTGACGTCACTCCTCAGCACGGTCAGAGAGGATGCAAAGATAGGCACTGCAATCGCCCTTGTCTCAGTGATTGATAAAGATGGAGGTAAAAATGGTGTTGTAAGCGCTAACATAGAGAATGAAGCTCCTTTTAAACTAGAAACAAACTATAAGAATTATTATTCATTAGTGGTTAATGGGCGTCTTGACAGAGAGAGCATTGCACGGTACAATGTGACTATCGTAGCTGCGGATGAGGGGATCTCACCTCTTTCCAGCACCAGCGTTGTTACTGTGTACGTTTCTGATGTCAATGACAACGCGCCTCGTTTCCCCGAATCTGTTATTAATATTTATGTAAAAGAGAACAGTCCAGTTGGAGAAACTCTTAAAACAGTCTCTGCAGTTGATGCTGACGTAAATGAAAATGGACAGGTGACCTATTCATTTTTAGACAACAATAGTAAGTCAGCACCATTGTCTACAATGATAAATATCAACTCAGAGACAGGAGATATAGTCAGCCTGCAGTCTTTTAACTATGAGGAGATGAAAACGTTCCAGTTTAAAGTTCAGGCCACAGACTCTGGTGCTCCTCCACTCAGCAGTAATGTGACTGTGAACGTGTTTATCCTGGATGAGAATGACAACAGTCCCGGGATTCTCGCTCCCTATTCTGAACACGGCTCCGTTAACAGTGAGAACGTCCCCTATTCTGCTGAAGCGGGTTACTTTGTGGCCAAAATCAGGGCTGTAGACGCAGACTCTGGATATAAGGCTCTGCTTTCTTATCACATCTCGGAGCCCAAGGGGAACAGTCTGTTCCGAATCGGAACCAGCACCGGGGAAATCAGGACTAAGAGGCGAATGAGTGACAATGACCTGAAAACTCACCCATTGGTGGTGTTGGTTTCTGATAACGGAGAGCCCTCCCTGTCAGCTACTGTGTCTATTGATGTGGTGGTGGTTGAAAGCACAGGTGACATGCAGACTCCGTTCAGACACGTACCCATAAAGGAGGAGAGCTTCTCTGATCTAAACTTGTATTTGCTGATCTCCATCGTGTCTGTGTCAGTGGTGTTTCTACTGAGCCTCATCAGTTTAATAGCTGTGAAATGCCACAGGACAGACGGCAGTTTCAGCAGGTACAGCACCCCAATGATCACCAGCCACCCTGACGGGAGCTGGTCTTACTCTAAAGCTACTCAGCAGTATGACGTATGTTTCAGCTCAGACACGCTGAAGAGTGACGTAGTAGTTTTTCCTGCGCCGTTTCCGCCTGTTGATGCGGAGCTGATCAGTATTAATGGAGGAGACACTTTTAACAGGACTCAGACTTTACCCACCAAAGACAAGGTAAGAGAACAATGATAAGGACGTATTTTCTTATTGTTTTTCACACTTTTCAATACTTTATTGTACAGGTTGGAATTATTTAAGCTGTTTTTACATTTCATATGAGACCACTAAGATATAATGAAAGGCAGTCTGCTCTCTTCATACAATGCATCCTGTATTTGTGAGGCATTTTCTTCACTACGTGTGGCTGTGTGGTGCTCTCCATGGTCCTGAAAAAAATCCACGCATTTGAATGTTTTCTCTTTCAGATGCTTATCACATAATAACGCTTTGTTTTCTGAGTGATAAAAGACAGTTTTTCAAAGGCCTTTACGTATTTAGCATCTGCAACATAACGTGAATGCTAAAAAAAGTCGTGTCCTTCCATGTTAAATAGAGTTAATGTGCTTGAATTAAGGTCAGCCTTGCAGTCTTAAACAGGAACTTGAGTCAACTGAATTCGTTTTGAAAACTGTTGTCAATATTTGACGACCTCTTTCCCTTCAGCACTTCAATCTCTCTCCGTTGTACTTGAATACATCATTGGTGTTGATGATTCGGGGGCTACACTAAGACCCCTTCCGCTTTGCTTTATTTGTTGTAGTTTGTTATTTAAACCTTCTGAAACTATGCGTGTCAATGATTGGTATTCAGAAGAGCTGAACTATTTCTGCAGAAGCTTTTTTTTTAATATGTCTTATAATGTAGTTCGTGCAAATAACCGCTTGGGGACGATGTAGACCATGACATGTAAACGATACATGACTGCCTCGAAACTCCGCCCACATTCAGCGTTTTGTCGTCAGGGCTTTGTTACAGATATTCATTGCGAGAGCGGCAGGATATCAGAGCTTCAGCTCTGCACGAAAGAGGCGGAAGAAAAGGAAGATGGTGTCCTCAGTGCCGCCTTTACCGTGATAATTTGACGGATTTAACCGGGTTTGACCCTGTAACTGTGTTCTTGTTGGAGTGAATCATGTCTTTACCGAGTAGAAGGAGCTCCATTGCGACATTTCTTGTGATCCTGCTACTGGATTGTTACTGGGAGGCGGCGTCCGGGCAGCTCTCGTATTCCGTCTCAGAGGAGGTAAACCCGGGGACGTCTGTTGGAAATATCGCAAAGGATCTAAACCTCAGTGTTCAGGATTTGGAGACTCGTATGTTTCAGATTGTAACCGGATCGAAGGGGAAATATTTCGAGGTAAATCCAAAGACTGGCGTCCTCTACGTCAGTGAGAGAATAGACAGAGAGGAGCTGTGCTCGAAGGTTGCAAAATGTATTGTAAACGTAGAGGCTGTAATCAATGACCCCTTAAATGTTTACCGGTTAAAAATCAATATATTGGATATAAATGATAACGCACCCTTTTTCTCCGAGAATTTACAATCGCTTAATATCCCTGAAAGTAATTCACCAGGTATGAAATTTGGATTGATAGAGGCATCGGATTTGGATGTGGGCAAGAACAATGTCAATACATACAAGCTCAGCTCCAATGAATATTTTTCTTTGGAAATTCATAAAGCGGGTGAGAGTGTGTCTGCTGAGCTGCTGCTGCAGAAAGCTTTAGACCGAGAGAAGCAGCCTGTTATAAAACTAACACTCACTGCACTAGATGGAGGAAATCCTCCGAAATCTGGCACCTCTCATATCATTGTTAACGTTTTAGATAACAATGACAATGCTCCGGTATTCAGCAGCTCTTTATACAAAACCCAAGTTGTGGAGAATTTGGCCATAGGGACAACAGTGATTGTTCTGAGTGCACAAGACGCAGACGAGGGGTTAAATAGTGAAATAGAATACTCTTTAAGAAGTAAAGGTCAGGATCACATATTAGATTTATTTCAAATTGATCCTAAAACTGGGGCGATTACCATCAAGGGTAAGATAGACTTTGAGGAAAGCCCCGCATTTGAGATCCATGCACAGGCTAGTGACAAGGGTAACCCCCCTATGTCTGCTCATTGTAAAGTGCTGGTAGAGGTGGTGGACGTTAATGACAATGCCCCTGAGATATCTGTGACGTCACTCCTCAGCACCGTAAAGGAGGATGCGAGGATAGGCACTGCAATCGCCCTTGTCTCAGTGATTGATAAAGATGGAGGTAAAAATGGTGTTGTAAGCGCTAACATAGAGAATGAAGCTCCTTTTAAACTAGAAACAAACTACGAAAATTATTATTCATTAGTGGTTAATGGGCGTCTCGACAGAGAGAGCATTGCACGGTACAATGTGACTATCGTAGCAGCGGATGAGGGGATCTCACCTCTTTCCAGCACCAGCGTTGTTACTGTGTACGTTTCTGATGTCAATGACAACGCGCCTCGTTTCCACGAATCTGTTATTAATATTTATGTAAAAGAGAACAGTCCAGTTGGTGAAACTCTTAAAACAGTCTCTGCAGTTGATGCTGACGTAAATGAAAATGGACAAGTGACCTATTCATTTTTAGACAACAATAGTAAATCAGCACCATTGTCTACAATGATAAATATCAACTCAGAGACTGGAGATATAGTCAGCCTGCAGTCTTTTAACTATGAGGAGATGAAAACGTTCCAGTTTAAAGTTCAGGCCACAGACTCTGGTGCTCCTCCACTCAGCAGTAATGTGACTGTGAACGTGTTTATCCTGGATGAGAATGACAACAGTCCCGGGATTCTCGCTCCCTATTCTGAACACGGCTCCGTTAACAGTGAGAACGTCCCCTATTCTGCTGAAGCGGGTTACTTTGTGGCCAAAATCAGGGCTGTAGACGCAGACTCTGGATATAATGCACTGCTTTCTTATCACATCTCTGAGCCCAAGGGGAACAGCCTGTTCCGAATCGGAACCAGCACCGGGGAAATCAGGACTAAGAGGCGAATGAGTGACAATGACCTGAAAACTCACCCGTTGGTGGTGTTGGTTTCTGATAACGGAGAGCCCTCCCTGTCAGCTACTGTGTCTATTGATGTGGTGGTGGTTGAAAGCACAGGTGACATGCAGACTCCGTTCAGACACGTACCCATAAAGGAGGAGAGCTTCTCTGATCTAAACTTGTATTTGCTGATCTCCATCGTGTCAGTGTCAGTGGTGTTTCTACTGAGCCTCATCAGTTTAATAGCGGTGAAATGCCACAGGACAGACGGCAGTTTCAGCAGGTACAGCGCCCCAATGATCACCAGCCACCCTGACGGGAGCTGGTCTTACTCTAAAGCTACTCAGCAGTATGACGTGTGTTTCAGCTCAGACACGCTGAAGAGTGACGTAGTAGTTTTCCCTGCGCCGTTTCCGTCTGCTGATGCGGAGCTGATCAGTATTAATGGAGGAGACACTTTTAACAGGACTCAAACTTTACCCACCAAAGACAAGGTAAGAGAACGATACTAAGGGCACATTTTCTTAATGCTTTTCACACTTTTCCATTCTTTATTGTAGAGTTTGGAATTATGTAAATTGTGTTTACATCATTTCAAATGAGACCACTAAGATATAATGAAAGCCATTCTGCTAATTTCACAGTCAATGTATTCTGTATTTGTGAGGCATTTTCTTCACTGCGGTTGGCTGTGTGGTGCTGTCCATGGGTCTGAAATAGTCTACACCTTTGAATGTTTAATCTTTCGGATACCTCTTACGTTGAAACGATATGTTTTCTGATTGATGAAAGGCAACTTTTCAAAATACATTAAGCGTTTAGCATCTGCAGTATAACTTAAATCCTAGCAAACATAATCTATTTCCATGTTAAAAAGAAACAATTAATGTACTTAAAGTGAGGTAAGCCTTGCCACCTGAACATCATTTGATTTCCTTTTGAAAGTAATGGTTAATATTTGACAACCTGGATTTGGTGTATATATATATATATATATATATATATATATATATATATACCAAGTCCAGTTGCACTTGACTCAATTCCTTTGGATAACCTTGACCTGGATGAATGAGAACATTCACAGACATTTGACAACCTCCTTCTTTTCAACACTTGAATCTCTCTCCATTGTGCTGAAATACATCCTAGTATTGATGATTTCGGTGATACAGTAAGGCCCCATCTGCTTTGCTTTTTTCTTTTTTTTGCTGTATATCATTTAAATCTTTAGATACTATGGTTGTAAATGGTTGAGACTACTCAGGAGCTGAGCTATTTCCACTGGACGTTTTTTTTTAAATGTTTTTTAGGTAGTTCATACAAACAACCTCTAGGGGACGATGTAGACCATGACATATAAACGATACTTGACTGCCTCGAAACTCCGCCCACATTCAGCGTTTTGTCGTCAGGGCTTTGTTACAGATATTCATTGCGAGAGCGGCAGGATATCAGAGCTTCAGCTCTGCACGAAAGAGGCGGAAGAAAAGGAAGATGGTGTCCTCAGTGCCGCCTTTACCGTGATAATTTGACGGATTTAACCGGGTTTGACCCTGTAACTGTGTTCTTGTTGGAGTGAATCATGTCTTTACCGAGTAGAAGGAGCTCCATTGCGACATTTCTTGTGATCCTGCTCCTGGATTGTTACTGGGAGGCGGCGTCCGGGCAGCTCTCGTATTCCGTCTCAGAGGAGGTAAACCCGGGGACGTCTGTTGGAAATATCGCAAAGGATCTAAACCTCAGTGTTCAGGATTTGGAGACTCGTATGTTTCAGATTGTAACCGGATCGAAGGGGAAATATTTCGAGGTAAATCCAAAGACTGGCGTCCTCTACGTCAGTGAAAGAATAGACAGAGAGGAGCTGTGCTCGAAGGCTGCAAAATGTATTGTAAGCGTAGAGGCTGTAATCAATGACCCCTTAACGCTTTATCAGTTAGAAATCAATATATTGGATATAAATGATAACGCACCCTTTTTCTCCGAGAATTTACAATCGCTAAATATCCCTGAGAGTAATTCACCAGGTATGAAATTTGGATTGATAGAGGCATCGGATTTGGATGTGGGCAAGAACAATGTCAATACATACAAGCTCAGCTCCAATGAATATTTTTCTTTGGAAATTCATAAAGCGGGTGAGAGTGTGTCTGCTGAGCTGCTGCTGCAGAAAGCTTTAGACCGAGAGAAGCAGCCTGTTATAAAACTAACACTCACTGCACTAGATGGAGGAAATCCTCCGAAATCTGGCACCTCACAGATTATTGTTAACGTTTTAGATATCAATGACAATGCTCCGGTATTCAGCAGCTCTTTATACAAAACCCAAGTTGTGGAGAATTTGGCCATCGGGACAACAGTGATTGTTCTGAGTGCACAAGACGCAGACGAGGGGTTAAATAGTGAAATAGAATACTCTTTAAGAAGTAAAGGTCAGGATCACATATTAGATTTATTTCAAATTGATCCTAAAACTGGGGCGATTACCATCAAGGGTAAGATAGACTTTGAGGAAAGCCCCGCATTTGAGATCCATGCACAGGCTAGTGACAAGGGTAACCCCCCTATGTCTGCTCATTGTAAAGTGCTGGTAGAGGTGGTGGACGTTAATGACAATGCCCCTGAGATATCTGTGACGTCACTCCTCAGCACGGTCAGAGAGGATGCAAAGATAGGCACTGCAATCGCCCTTGTCTCTCTGCGTGATAAAGATGGAGGTAAAAATGGTGTTGTAAAAGCTGTTATTGAGAATGAAGCTCCTTTTAAACTAGAAACAAACTATAAGAATTATTATTCATTAGTGGTTAATGGGTGTCTTGACAGAGAGAGCATTGCACGGTACAATGTGACTGTCGTAGCAGCGGATGAGGGGATCTCGCCTCTTTCCAGCACCAGCATTGTTACTGTGCACGTTTCTGATGTCAATGACAACGCGCCTCGTTTCCCCGAATCTTTTATTAATATTTATGTAAAAGAGAACAGTCCAGTTGGAGAAACTCTTAAAACAGCCTCTGCAGTTGATGCTGACGTAAATGAAAATGGACAGGTGACCTATTCATTTTTAGACAACAATAGTAAATCAGCACCATTGTCTACAATGATAAATATCAACTCAGAGACAGGAGATATAGTCAGCCTGCAGTCTTTTAACTATGAGGAGATGAAAACGTTCCAGTTTAAAGTTCAGGCCACAGACTCTGGTGCTCCTCCACTCAGCAGTAATGTGACTGTGAACGTGTTTATCCTGGATGAGAATGACAACGGTCCCGGGATTCTCGCTCCCTATTCTGAACACGGCTCCGTTAACAGTGAGAACGTCCCCTATTCTGCTGAAGCGGGTTACTTTGTGGCCAAGATCAGGGCTGTAGACGCAGACTATGGATATAATGCTCTGCTTTCTTATCACATCTCGGAACCCAAGGGGAACAACCTGTTCCGAATCGGAACCAGCACCGGGGAAATCAGGACTAAGAGGCGAATGAGTGACAATGACCTGAAAACTCACCCGTTGGTGGTGTTGGTTTCTGATAACGGAGAGCCCTCCCTGTCAGCTACTGTGTCTATTGATGTGGTGGTGGTTGAAAGCACAGGTGACATGCAGACTCCGTTCAGACACGTACCCATAAAGGAGGAGAGCTTCTCTGATCTAAACTTGTATTTGCTGATCTCCATCGTGTCAGTGTCAGTGGTGTTTCTACTGAGCCTCATCAGTTTAATAGCTGTGAAATGCCACAGGACAGACGGCAGTTTCAGCAGGTACAGCACCCCAATGATCACCAGCCACCCTGACGGGAGCTGGTCTTACTCTAAAGCTACTCAGCAGTATGACGTGTGTTTCAGCTCAGACACGCTGAAGAGTGACGTAGTAGTTTTCCCTGCGCCGTTTCCGCCTGCTGATGCGGAGCTGATCAGCATTAATGGAGGAGACACTTTTAACAGGACTCAGACTTTACCCACCAAAGACAAGGTAAGACAGCATACAAAATGATTCTCAATATTTTTGCCTGTCATAGTTGAGTGTTTTGTGTCCCTGATATGTAATCTTGAGAGTTGGATAGCTGTAGTTCCTCTGTCTTCCACCACAAATTACTAAGTGAACACCCTGAGCACTGGACACGTCCACAGTTTGTAGCCTAAAAGAAAGTTTCAGTGTTTTGTCCATAGTGTTGAACGTAGCTTTCAAACTCTGGTGGCTATAATATAGCTTGTCCTCCGTTTAAACGTCCACCGAATGGTTGGTTGACTGATTCATTCATTGTTCATTTTCAATCTTTAATTTTCGGGGTTTTTTTTAAGTTTTATATACGTTTGTCATGAATACGTTCCTTTCGTTTCACTGGAGGTTAGCAGAAATCAGAAATGGAGATTTTATAAAAAGTAAAGGCCACTTCAGTTGTTCCATATTAAATGTATTATTTTTTATTAATGTAGCCACATGGTGACAGTCGAGACCACAGCATCTCAACATGTCTATGGAGGCTGGTAGCTCCTCCCATAGCCGCTAAATGAGCACTGCTGTCGGGGCTTTGTTACACTGAGGCGAGGACCACAGCGACAACCATCTCGTTGCTTTCCACCGAAGACTTAACTCAAACAATGACACCGGATATGTGTCAGAGTTTGGATTATATTTCATAAACAAGTGCCGCCGGGTCTAATTTTCTGACGATCGCTGGAATAATGCATGTCGCGAGTCGAAGGAAGAGATTTGGGGTGTGTGTGCTGCTTGTGCTCGTGGATATATGCTGGGAAACGGTGTGCGGGCAGCTCTCCTATTCCGTGTTAGAGGAGGTGAACACTGGGACTGCGGTCGGAAACCTCGCTAAGGATCTCAACCTCAGTGTCCAGGATTTGGAGTCCCGCATGTTTAGGATCGTATCCGGGCCGAAGAAAACCTACTTCGGGGTCAACCTTAACACGGGCGCCCTTTACGTCAGCGACAGAATAGACAGAGAGGAGCTGTGCGCAAAGGCGCCGAAATGCACTGTTAACGTGGAGGCTGTCATAAACGAGCCCCTTAAACTCTACCGTATCGAAATAAGCATCGTAGACGTTAATGATAATTTCCCGTCTTTTATCGCGAAGTCGCAAAACATAGACGTCGCTGAGAGCACGCTACCCGGCGTGAGGTTTCCTCTACTGCAGGCGTATGACGCAGACGTGGGGAGAAATGGTGTCAACACGTACAAGCTCAGCTCTAATGAGCATCTCTCGTTAGCGGTAAGTAAAGCAGGGGACAGCGTATCCACCGAGTTAGTGTTACAGAAAGCCCTCGACCGGGAAAAAGAGCAGTTAATAACGCTTACCCTAACAGCTGTTGACGGGGGGACTCCGCCGAAGTCCGGCACGTCAGACATAATAATCCACGTTTTAGACATTAACGATAACACCCCGGTGTTTGAAAAGTCGCTGTTCAAAGCTCGCGTACTTGAAAACGTGGCCATCGGAACGACTCTGTTAACTTTGAACGCGACAGACGCAGACGAAGGGACGAACAGAGAAATCGCTTATAGCCTGAGCACGAAGGAGCAGGACGACGTGTTGGAGATATTTCACATCGACGAACAAACAGGCGTCATAACGGTGAGAGGAGACGTGGACTTCGAGGAACACGCCGCGTTTGAGATCCGCGCTCAAGCTAGCGACAAAGGCCAGCCTCCCATGACTGCCCATTGCAAAGTGCTGGTGGAAGTGGTGGACCTAAATGACAACGCGCCCGAGATAACGGTGACGTCGCTACTGAGAGACGTGAAAGAGGACGCTAGAGTAGGCACTGTAGTCGCGCTTGTGTCGGTAAGCGATAAGGACGGAGGTAAAAATGGCGAGACACGTTGTGAGGTGAGAAACGAGGTCCCGTTTAAATTGGAAACAAACTACAAAAATTATTACTCGCTGGTGGTTAATGGGCCCCTAGACAGAGAGGTGAATTCTCAATACAACGTCACCGTTACTGCTACCGATGAAGGAAACCCTCCTCTCGCGCACGCTACCGTGATTCTCGTGCACATTAATGACGTCAATGACAATGCGCCTCGCTTCTCAGAAGGCGAATTTAATGTTTATTTAAAAGAGAATAGTCCGGTGGGAGCGATTATCAAAACCGTATGTGCAGTTGATTCTGACATTGAGCAAAATGGCCAGGTGAGCTATTCATTTTTAGACAGTAATAAAAAAGTATTGCCGCTTTCCACGATGATAAACATCAACTCAGAGACAGGAGATATAGTCAGCCTGCAGTCTTTCAACTATGAGGAGATGAAAACGTTCCAGTTTAAAGTTCAGGCCACAGACTCTGGTGCTCCTCCACTCAGCAGTAATGTGACTGTGAACGTGTTTATCCTGGATGAGAATGACAACAGTCCCGGGATTCTCGCTCCCTATTCTGAACACGGCTCCGTTAACAGTGAGAACGTCCCCTATTCTGCTGAAGCGGGTTACTTTGTGGCCAAGATCAGGGCTGTAGACGCAGACTCTGGATATAATGCTCTGCTTTCTTATCACATCTCTGAGCCCAAGGGGAACAACCTGTTCCGAATCGGAACCAGCACCGGGGAAATCCGGACTAAAAGGCGAATGAGTGACAATGACCTGAAAACGCACCCGTTGGTGGTGTTGGTTTCTGATAACGGAGAGCCCTCCCTGTCAGCTACTGTGTCTATTGATGTGGTGGTGGTTGAAAGCACAGGTGACATGCAGACTCCGTTCAGACACGTACCCATAAAGGAGGAGAGCTTCTCTGATCTAAACTTGTATTTGCTGATCTCCATCGTGTCAGTGTCAGTGGTGTTTCTACTGAGCCTCATCAGTTTAATAGCGGTGAAATGCCACAGGACAGACGGCAGTTTCAGCAGGTACAGCGCCCCAATGATCACCAGCCACCCTGACGGGAGCTGGTCTTACTCTAAAGCTACTCAGCAGTATGACGTGTGTTTCAGCTCAGACACGCTGAAGAGTGACGTAGTAGTTTTCCCTGCGCCGTTTCCGCCTGTTGATGCGGAGCTGATCAGTATTAATGGAGGAGACACTTTTAACAGGACTCAGACTTTACCCACCAAAGACAAGGTAAGACAGCATATAATTTATTGTCTCAAAAAAAATCAATGAGCTTTTTTCAAACCATAGGCTATATTGTCAGGGTTTAGCATTTGTTGTCATATAACATAAGTATAAACTGGATGAAATATTCAAATCAAATCGGTCTTTAATTTTCTTTTTACTTTTTACAGAACATTCAGTTATGAATGTACTAAAACAGGTCGTTCCACGTCCAAAACATTGCAGCTCTCCCTTTGAGTTGCATGGAACATGTTTCTCACACTGGTGCTTAATTTAAACTTTTTTTTTGCTTTAATTCACAATTTCTTTGTTGTAGAATTAATAATTTGTGGAGTGTTCACTATTTATTTGTCCATTGTTTGGCAATTTGCTTGACTGGATGTGTCCTGATTCATTAAAGGTGTCGGAATTGTCACGTCATCGCGACAAACCGTTTCGCAGTCCATCCATCCATCCATCCATCCATTACCCAAGCCTCTTATCCTAGTCAGGGCCGCGGGATGCCGGAGCCTATCCCAGCAGCCATTGGGAGGAAGGCGGTTTGCAGTCATGACACTTTTTTCGTGCTAACTGAAGTTTGGCTCAAAACTATATTTAAAAACAAACAAGCAAAAAAAAAAACAAACCAACAAGCAAACAAACGTTTATTTTAAGAGAGCGTCACTCCGAATGTTCAAGACTGGACACTTGTTTGATCATATATTTAATTCATACGCAGTTATTGTAGAAATATATCTAGAATTATAAAACTGACAGCTCAAATAAAACAATCTGATTGGTTGTTAGCCGTGTTATAGTGACCGTATACAACGGTGATGACGTGTAGTTCCTTTACACAATTCAGTATCACTCCGCGTCGCACAGCAACCGCCTGGCACTACGTGCAGGCAGCCAGGCGGGCCTATGTCATTGTAAGAACAGTGCCCTATGAATGCTTTATGAACATTTTAATTAAAACGGTCTTTCATATGGCCAATACTTAACTGTTTTATAAGAAACATTAGCTCACCCAGGTCGTCAGCAATGGCTGTAACTGAGTTTCTGTGGACAGATAGGCATGACTATGTGGATACAGCGCAAGTGTTTTGCAACCCCCCCCCCTTCATACTGGAAAACGTTCATGTAGTATGCTGTGCCTGTTATAGCAACTGTCCTTTAACTGGAGACACAATTTACTGCCTTTTCTTTGCTTTTGAGGATGCTTCAGCTTCACATTGTTCCAATGAAACACGCCCTGGTGATGAGGTGAAGCTTTTTTTTATATCTGGAGAGATATTATAAAGTACCACATGGGGACGCTATAGACCATGACATTGATGTTTTCCTTTCAGAGGCTCGATGCCCCTCCTTAAATTCAGAGAATATTGACGCTTCTCGGGGCTTTGTTACAGAGTGGCGCATGCAGACAGCGAACGGACGTAAGTCCGATCCCCGCAAAACGCATTAATTGAATAGTACCATTAATCTAGTTTCTCTTCTTCTTGGATTACCTCGCGTCATTTATTCCGGATTTATGCTTTTTCCACGGGAGGAATTATGTCTCTACCGAATAGACGGGGCTCCGTTGTGATATCCCTAGCGCTCGTACTGCTGAGTGGTTTCTGGGAAACGGTGTCCGGGCAGCTCTCGTACTCCGTTTCGGAGGAGGTAAATCCGGGGACCACCGTCGGAAACATCGCTAAGGACCTCAGCCTCAATGTCCAGGAACTGGAGTCTCGAATGTTCCAGATTGTAACTGGCTCAAAGACAACAAATTTCGAGGTAAACCGAAAGACCGGCGCTCTGTACGTCAATGAAAGGATAGACAGAGAGGAGCTTTGTGCGGAAGGACCCACATGCACAGTCAACGTAGAGGCCGTGATCAACAACCCTTTAAAGGTTTACCGCGTTCAAGTCGTAATCTTAGATATAAATGACAACGCGCCATCTTTCAGAGCAAAATCTCAGACGTTAGACATAGCGGAAAACACCATAGCGGGCGTGAAGTTTCCTTTGCTCGACGCCTCCGATGTGGATGTGGGAAAGAATGGCATCAGCACATACAAGATCAGTCCTAATGCACATTTTTCTTTAGCTGTGCACAAAGAGGGAGATGGTGTTTCAGCCGAGTTGGTGCTGCAGAGAGCTTTAGATCGAGAAAAGGAGCCCGTGGTTAAACTTAGTCTGACTGCGTTAGATGGAGGGACGCCACAGCGATCAGGTACTTTGGAAATCATTGTTAATGTATTAGATATTAATGACAATGCTCCAGTTTTCAGTATGCCTCTGTATAAAGCACGAATATTTGAAAACACACCAATTGGGACAACCATTCTCACATTGAATGCCACTGACGTAGACGAAGGCACGAATAGCGAGATCGTTTACTCCGTAAACAAAAATGAGAGGGATCATATCTTGGAAATGTTCAATATTGATCCGCACACAGGCGCCATTACGGTCAAAGGAAACATTGATTATGAGAGAAATTCTGCTTTTGAAATACGTGCACAGGCTATTGACAGAGGACAGCCCCCAGTGGCCGCGCACTGTAAAGTGCTTGTGGAAGTGATAGACCTCAACGACAATGCTCCTGAGATCACTCTGACGTCACTGGTAGACACAATAAAGGAGGACACTAAATCAGGCACCGCTATTGCTCTCGTGTCCGTGCTAGATAGAGATAATGGCAAGAATGCTGTGGTGAATTGTGACATTGAGAATGTGGTCCCCTTTAAACTGGAAACAAATTATAAAAACTATTATTCATTGGTAGTTGATGGCCACCTCGACAGAGAAACTGCTGCTCAGTACAATGTCACCGTCACAGCCACGGATGAAGGGACTCCCCCACTTTCTAACACAAAAGTTGTTGTTGTACATGTGTCTGATGTCAATGATAACGCACCTCGGTTTTCCGAGTACCAGATTAATGTTTATGTCAAAGAGAACAGTCCAGTAGGAGCGATAATTAAAACAGTATCTGCTTTAGATGCTGACGTAGATGAAAATGGCCAGATGAGTTATTCAGTCATAGAAAGCAATAGCAACTCAGTGCCCATATCTGCAATGGTTCATATTGATGCAGAAGGCGGGAATATAGTCAGCCTGCAGTCTTTTAACTATGAGGATTTGAAAACGTTCCAGTTTAAAGTTCAGGCCACAGACTCTGGTGCTCCTCCACTCAGCAGTAATGTGACTGTGAACGTGTTTATCCTGGATGAGAATGACAACAGTCCCGGGATTCTCGCTCCCTATTCTGAACACGGCTCCGTTAACAGTGAGAACGTCCCCTATTCTGCTGAAGCGGGTTACTTTGTGGCCAAGATCAGGGCTGTAGACGCAGACTCTGGATATAATGCTCTGCTTTCTTATCACATCTCTGAGCCCAAGGGGAACAACCTGTTCCGAATCGGAACCAGCACCGGGGAAATCCGGACTAAGAGGCGAATGAGTGACAATGACCTGAAAACTCACCCGTTGGTGGTGTTGGTTTCTGATAACGGAGAGCCCTCCCTGTCAGCTACTGTGTCTATTGATGTGGTGGTGGTTGAAAGCACAGGTGATATGCAGACTCCGTTCAGACACGTACCCATAAAGGAGGAGAGCTTCTCTGATCTAAACTTGTATTTGCTGATCTCCATCGTGTCAGTGTCAGTGGTGTTTCTACTGAGCCTCATCAGTTTGATAGCGGTGAAATGCCACAGGACAGACGGCAGTTTCAGCAGGTACAGCGCCCCAATGATCACCAGCCACCCTGACGGGAGCTGGTCTTACTCTAAAGCTACTCAGCAGTATGACGTGTGTTTCAGCTCAGACACGCTGAAGAGTGACGTAGTAGTTTTCCCTGCGCCGTTTCCGCCTGCTGATGCGGAGCTGATCAGTATTAATGGAGGAGACACTTTTAACAGGACTCAGACTTTACCCACTAAAGACAAGGTAAGAGAACGAAACATATCTCTGCACACATATGCATTTACATTTGAAGATTAGTTTCAAGACTTTAATTTGTTTGAACAACACTACAAACATTCAATTCAATCTCCTGTCTTTATCAGAGGGACACGTTGTGTCTTTTTTAGCATCCATTCTAAATGATTCAAAACAATCATTTTAAGCTGCAATAACGTTGCGTTGCACGTTCCCCTTGTGGTATATTTTGAATGGTGCCTGAAACAAGCGATATGTGTGTGTGTGTGTGTGTGTGTGTGTGTGTGTGCGTGTAAGTGTGTGTGTGTGTGTGTGTGTAAATTTCTTTGTCTTCCACATTTGGAAGGAATCTATTGCGTTGTAAACATTTTTCAGTGTTTGGTGCATTATTTTGTCATGTTTTTTCTACTATCAGGAGATAAATATTCCGCTCTCTTAGATGTGAAAGTTATCAGGGTATGTATTTGTCGTTAGTGTAAATGGAAAAGATCACATATTTGTCTGATATTGGATTGAGTATGCAAATTCTGCTATCAAAACGTTTCCTCTCCCCTTCTCTGGCCTTTGTAAAGTCATGTTAGGGTTAAGTGAGGCCAGTGCAGTTGCAGTCTTTGAGATTGTCCCGACGAAAAGCAGAAAAAAAAGCTCTTTGTCGCTGTCCATGGTGCTGAAACGCTTCACGACGATTTGGTTCTAACATAAAATTAGTTACTTGAATAGGATCTTCATTTCCATTATTTTCCTTCTATGTTGTTTGTTGTTTTTAACGTAATTCACTAAATACTCCGTCAATCCGTTATCCATTACATATATCTCTTATCTTTTCAATGTGTACAGTTATTTCAAATTGCCACGTGGCGACACTGTAGACCACCACATTGAAAGATGTGTTATTCGGAGTCCCGAGGCTCCGCCCATATTCAAAGCAGAGTGACGTTGCCTGGTCTTTGTTACAACGCAGCAGCACAGGGGACGGTATGCAGTCTGATAAGAGACTACGGTTTGGATTCGTCTGTGTATGCTTCAACTGGGAGTATTGTTTTCTTCTTTTCCGCTGATTGTTCGGCCGAGCTGTATCTATACTGGACTCCATGCGTTGTTCATATCGGAGGGAATCATGTCGTCTCCGGCTGGAAGGACCTTTGTCGTGGCCTATCTTACGTTCGCGCTGTCGGAGCGTTACTGGGGAGCGGTGTCGGGACAGCTCTCCTACTCCGTCTCAGAGGAAGGAAAACCGGGGACCTCTGTCGGAAACATCGCGAAGGATTTAAACCTCGCTGTGCAGGATTTGGAGTCCCGCGCGTTTCAGATCGTCTCGGGGTCGACGAAAAAATATTTCGAGGTAAATCTAAAGACCGGTGCTTTGTACGTCAATGAAAGGATAGACCGGGAGGAGCTCTGCGCCGACGACACCAAATGCTCCCAGAATGTAGAGGCGATTTTAAACAACCCTTTGAAACTCTACCGCATTGAAATCATCATATTGGATATAAATGACAATTCGCCAGTATTTCTCAGCGAGTCGCAGACAATTAACATAACTGAGAGTGCAATAGCGGGGGCGAGATTCCCCTTACATTCGGCCCATGATGCCGACGTGGGTAGAAATGGCGTGAATACTTACACACTGAGCCAGAATGAACACTTTTCTGTCGCTATCCATAAAGGGGAGAGCGTATCTGCTGATTTAGTGCTTCAGAAAGCTCTAGACAGGGAGAAACAGCCCCGGATCCTCCTCACGCTGACTGCCGTTGATGGAGGAAGTCCTGCTAAATCCGGTAGCATGACCATCATTGTGAATGTCTTAGACACCAATGATAACCCCCCTGTTTTTACTAAAACGCTGTATAAAGCTACCGTCGACGAGAATACGCCGATTGGTACATCTATAATAACCTTAAACGCCACGGATTTAGACGCAGGCCTGAATGGGGAAGTATTCTACTCATTCAACGAGTTGGGCCGGGGTAAAAAAGCGAACCCCTTTTCCATAGATGCTAAAACCGGGACTGTGACAAACACAAGAAACGTAGATTTTGAAGATAATAATGCCTTCGAGATTCAAGTTCAAGCCAGTGATGGGACTCAAACACCAATGAGCTCACACGCAAAATTATTGATTGAAGTTTTGGACGTGAACGACAATGCTCCTGAGATCACTGTGACGTCACTAAGAAACACCGTCAAAGAGGATGCCTCGATAGGCACCGCTATTGCTTTGGTGTCAGTACTCGATAAAGACGGAGGCAGAAATGGCATGGTGAATTGTAAAATTAATAAAGATGTCCCTTTCAAATTAGAATTAAATTATAAGAACTATTACACCTTGGTGGTTGACGGCCCCCTGGACAGAGAGAGTGCCGATCAGTATAATGTGACAATCACTGCTACTGATGAAGGGACTCCACCTCTTTCCACCGTCAGCGTTATCGCTGTACACGTATCAGACGTGAATGACAACAAACCTTCATTCCTAGAGCCTGTAGTAAATGTTTATGTGAAAGAGAATAACAAGATTGGGGCAGTTATTACAACAGTGTCGTCAGTTGATGCGGATGTCGATCAAAATGCACGAGTAAGCTATTCATTTTTAGATGGCAATAGTAAAACAATACCTCTTTCCACAATGATAAATATTAACTCAGAGACAGGAGATATAGTCAGCCTGCAGTCTTTTAACTATGAGGAGATGAAAACGTTCCAGTTTAAAGTTCAGGCCACAGACTCTGGTGCTCCTCCACTCAGCAGTAATGTGACTGTGAACGTGTTTATCCTGGATGAGAATGACAACAGTCCCGGGATTCTCGCTCCCTATTCTGAACACGGCTCCGTTAACAGTGAGAACGTCCCCTATTCTGCTGAAGCGGGTTACTTTGTGGCCAAGATCAGGGCTGTAGACGCAGACTCTGGATATAATGCTCTGCTTTCTTATCACATCTCGGATCCCAAGGGGAGCAACCTGTTCCGTATCGGAACCAGCACCGGGGAAATCAGGACTAAGAGGCGAATGAGTGACAATGACTTGAAAACGCACCCGTTGGTGGTGTTAGTTTCTGATAACGGAGAGCCCTCCCTGTCAGCTACTGTGTCTATTGATGTGGTGGTGGTTGAAAGCACAGGTGACATGCAGACTCCGTTCAGACACGTACCCATAAAGGAGGAGAGCTTCTCTGATCTAAACTTGTATTTGCTGATCTCCATCGTGTCAGTGTCAGTGGTGTTTCTACTGAGCCTCGTCAGTTTAATAGCGGTGAAATGCCACAGGACAGACGGCAGTTTCAGCAGGTACAGCGCCCCAATGATCACCAGCCACCCTGACGGGAGCTGGTCTTACTCTAAAGCTACTCAGCAGTATGACGTGTGTTTCAGCTCAGACACGCTGAAGAGTGACGTAGTAGTTTTCCCTGCGCCGTTTCCGCCTGCTGATGCGGAGCTGATCAGTATTAATGGAGGAGACACTTTTAACAGGACTCAGACTTTACCCACTAAAGACAAGGTAAGGAAATAAGAACTGAAGAGTATAATTTTCCACATTTGTTTGGTGGTCATTTTACTTACCAGTAACTTGTGAGTATTACTTAGTAGATGTGTCATTTTGGTTCCCCCACTGAGTTCAACTTCCCAAGTTGTAAGTAATATATGGTGGTGGGAGGGAGATCCTTGCATTCGGTGAATATATTCAAATGGATGTACTTGCTTTGCTTTGCTTTGCTTTTTATATAGATTAACTTTAGGGAAGTTGTCACCAGGTTAAAAATCCCGTTGTATTCTCGTGTAAAGCACAAGTAGTGAATCTTACCTTCTCATAATCTTACTAAAATTATTTGATACTCTGCGGAAATAACTCTGTAGATTTGTCAATAGTCAGTTGATTTTCATTTGAGAAGAATCGATTTTTACTCATAATTTGCCTTTTTTGCTTTCTTTGGTTAGCATTAATATCAATCTTGTATTTAATCTGTTCATCTCTCTCTCTCGTCTCTTTCTTTCTCCATCTGTCTCTCTATCCATATATCTGTATATCCACATCGAAAGTGCAATGCAGTAGGTGTGCATGTACATCCTATAAGTAATGTATGTGTAAAGTGTGTGTTTTCGGTCTGCTTTACGTCTCAGATAGACCGGGAGAAATCATACAGGATCCAGTGCAAAACCAGCGTTATATGGATTTTGTTGTTGTTGTTGTGGTTGTTGTTGTGGTTGCTGTTGTTGTTTTGGTTGTTGTTGACTTTAAGAACTTTCTCGAAGTTTATATCATTTAATATATTTGTTCATTTTGCAAATGATGTATATCGGGCGATTTGGACTCAGAATTGTTGGCCGAAAATGATCATTTTGCTTCTCAGGTTACTGAACAGCGGCCTTAAACTTTCTTGTGTTTTGCTGAGGTCGTTTTGCTGGAAATGCTGCTTTCAGCGGGCTTTAGATGGCGTTTCTCTCCTCCACGGCTCAAGTCTTACAGGCTTACTGGTAGATTACTGTATGTCTGTACACATCATATGTGTGTACGTCTGTGTGCGCGCGTGTGTGCGTGCGTATGCACGTGTGTGTATTTAAAATTGACAAAATTTTTTTGATTAATTGTTATGTACCTGTGTTTTATAATCAACATTAGTGAATATCAGGGTATTCTTGCAAAAAAAATCGTTAGGTTTTCCATTTGTTGTGTGAAGTTATGGGATCGGTGTATGTGTGTATAGAGGATGCTGCTTTTTGTATCTAGGTGTTTAAATGCTATATGGGCATGAACGGACAGACACGGTGCTAAAATGTTCTGTAGCCATCGTGGGCTAACTAAACTTGAACAACAATATTTTGAACAGCTGTAATTGAACAACTTGGGTTTTTGTTTTCCGGTGTGATTTGCACGTATTGTAATTGTTTCAAATGGCCGCGTGGTGACGTTGTAGACCGTGACATGGAAACGTCTTGGAGCTGTTGAGACCACTCCCAGATTCAAATTCTGCTCTTTTTTTTCTTCTTCTATTATTTCTACTCCGGGCTTTGTTACGACGACACGGCGACCCACCTCACCGGCGGATCGGAAATGATGTGAAATCTCGTGCTCTCCACCCGATACACGACGGGAAGCTGCACGTTCGGATCTATGCTTTGTTCTCGCAGCACGGAATGATGCATTTGCCCGACAGACGTGGATTTATATTGACGTCTGTGGTCCTCATGGTGTTGGGTTGTTTGCCGAAAGCGGCGTCCGCCGAGCTCTCCTACTCCGTCTCAGAGGAGGTGAGCCCGGGGACCTCTGTCGGAAACATCGCAAAGGATCTAAACCTCAACGTCCAGGACTTGGAGTCCCGCGTGTTCCGGATTGTAACCGGGTCAAAGAAAAAATATTTCGAGGTAAACCTGAAGACCGGCGCTCTGTACGTTATCGAGAGGGTCGACAGAGAGGAGCTCTGCGCAAAGGCAGCCAAGTGTACGATAAATGTCGAGGCTGTGATCAACCAGCCACTGAAGCTCTACCGCGTCGGGATTCATATTCTCGATGTGAACGATAATGATCCATCCTTCAGCGCAAAATCACAAAATATCGATATCGCAGAAAGCATCCTGCCCGGAGCTAAGTTCCCTGTTCTGTCCGCCTACGACGCTGACGTGGGGAGAAACGATATCAGCACGTACAAGTTGAATGCAAATGAGTATTTTTCTTTGGCGGTGCACAGAGGAGAGAGGGTGTCTGCAGAGTTGGTGCTGCAGAAAGCTTTAGACCGAGAAACACAGCCTGTCGTTAAACTCACGCTGACCGCTGTAGACGGAGGAACACCTGCAAAATCAGGGACGTCGGAGATAATCGTCAATGTTTTGGACAACAATGACAACATCCCGGTATTTACAAAATCATTATACAAAACCAGTATTGCAGAAAATGTACCAGCTGGAACTACAATACTAACTCTAACTGCAGCGGATGCCGATGAGGGAATAAACAAAGAGATTTCATATTCTCTGAGCACAAAAGATCAGGATGACGTCCTGAAAATATTTGATATTGATTCGGAAACAGGTGCATTAATTGTTAAGGGGAATATTGACTTCGAGGAAAATCCCGTATTTGAGATACGTGTGCAGGCCAGAGACAAAGGTCAGCCTTCTTTGGCAGCACAGTGTAAAGTTTTGGTAGAGGTGGTAGACCTCAATGACAATACTCCTGAAATTAGTGTGACTTCACTATTGACCACAGTAAGGGAAGACACACAGGTTGGCATCGCCATTGCTCTTGTGTCGGTTCTGGATGAAGACGGTGGCAAGAATGGTGACGTAAAATGCCACGTCACCGATATAGTCCCTTTTAAACTGGAGGCAAATTATAAAAACTATTATTCTTTAGTGGTCGATGGTCCCCTTGACCGAGAGAGATCCCCTCAATACAATGTCACTATATCCGCGACTGATGAAGGCAGTCCGCCTCGAGCCAACACGACCGTTATAACGGTTTACATTGCTGATGTCAATGATAATGCACCGCGTTTCTCCGAGGCTGTGATTAACGTTTATGTGAAGGAAAACAGTCCAGTAGGAGCAACTATTAAAACGGTGTCTGCAGTTGATGCTGACTTTGGTGAAAATAGCCAGCTGATATATTCTCTTTTAGACAGTACCAGTAACTCGGTACCGCTTCAGACGATGATAAACATCAACTCAGAGACAGGAGATATAGTCAGCCTGCAGTCTTTTAACTATGAGGAGATGAAAACGTTCCAGTTTAAAGTTCAGGCCACAGACTCTGGTGCTCCTCCACTCAGCAGTAATGTGACTGTGAACGTGTTTATCCTGGATGAGAATGACAACAGTCCCGGGATTCTCGCTCCCTATTCTGAACACGGCTCCGTTAACAGTGAGAACGTCCCCTATTCTGCTGAAGCGGGTTACTTTGTGGCCAAGATCAGGGCTGTAGACGCAGACTCTGGATATAACGCTCTGCTTTCTTATCACATCTCGGAGCCCAAGGGGAACAGCCTGTTCCGAATCGGAACCAGCACCGGGGAAATCCGGACTAAGAGGAGAATGAGTGACAATGACCTGAAAACGCACCCGTTGGTGGTGTTGGTTTCTGATAACGGAGAGCCCTCCCTGTCAGCTACTGTGTCTATTGATGTGGTGGTGGTTGAAAGCACAGGTGACATGCAGACTCCGTTCAGACACGTACCCATAAAGGAGGAGAGCTTCTCTGATCTAAACTTGTATTTGCTGATCTCCATCGTGTCAGTGTCAGTGGTGTTTCTACTGAGCCTCATCAGTTTAATAGCGGTGAAATGCCACAGGACAGACGGCAGTTTTAGCAGGTACAGCGCCCCAATGATCACCAGCCACCCTGACGGGAGCTGGTCTTACTCTAAAGCTACTCAGCAGTATGACGTGTGTTTCAGCTCAGACACGCTGAAGAGTGACGTAGTAGTTTTCCCTGCGCCGTTTCCGCCTGCTGATGCGGAGCTGATCAGTATTAATGGAGGAGACACTTTTAACAGGACTCAGACTTTACCCACCAAAGACAAGGTAAGACAGCATATCATTAAGTTTCTTAACAAATCTTTTCTAGTATGTTTAAATCCTGAATTGTTGGGCGTTGGTCTCTTTTTTTATATCACACGTTTGAACTGGGTGAGTTAATTAAAGTGAATGGGTTTTTAGCAATTATTTTTCCTTAATATTTTTCTCTTAAAACTTCGGTCTGTGAATTTGATACAAATACGTTGTTTCACGTCCAAAGTATTCCAACTCTCCCACTGACTTATTGGGAAGATTCCGCTCTCCGTGGTACTGAATTCATTTTTTTTTTTGGTTTGATTAACAATTTCTTTGCAGAAGAGGGCTTTTTTTATATAGTGTTCAGTGGTACTATAAAGTGAAATGTTGTGTTCTTTCTGCACGATGGCATATCGCAACTGTTTTGTGAATAGGAGGAAAACTGTCTATCTTACCACTGTTGCACAAAATCACAGTAGTCTACACTGTCCAAATTTAAAAGTAATTAATTTCTATAGAGTTGCCTAGTCTCAGACTTTTAAATGCATGTTTCCCCCAAGGGAAACGGGAAAAAACACTGGCAAGTGGGAAACGTTTAATCAAATCCAAAATTCCCCGTCCATTATCTTGAAATACACTACGTCACGGTTTGCGTCATAGGTTTTTCAGGCGTACTTTTGAGCTCATCAGTATTTTTGTATTTTCAGTGTGAAACATTGCAGAAATGTATTGCCGCCGTTTACAGTTTGGTTTGAGAAATGAGCGCATCTCATAGAGGTTAGCAGAGAAACGGGTAATTCTGGTAGATGTGTTTCACGACAAATGCATTTATTCCCAGTCACCACGTTGTGACACTATAGACCATGACATTGAAATCAAGAGGCTCCTCCCAGAGAGAGAGAGGGGGGGAGAGCGAGAGGGGGGGGGATCACCACAAAGAGGTAGGGACTGAGAGGAACGCTTCGACAGACTCCGCTATTCCAGTGTATTGAGGAGAGTATCGGTATAGCTGTGTACTTTATAACCGCCTCCATCTGGATTATTTGACAGGGGAACATATTTTCGGACCTATGTTTCGTTCTTATTCGATGGGAATATGTCTTTGCCGGGTAGCAGGCGGTCTATTGTTGGGCCTGCATGTCTGAGACTTGTGCTGCTGGGGTTTTTCTGGGTGGCGGCGTGCGGGCAGCTCTCCTACTCCGTTTTAGAAGAAGTAGACCCGGGGACCGCGGTTGGAAACATCGCCAAGGATTTAAACATAAATATTCCCGATTTGGAGTCCCGCAGTTTTCAGATTGTGACCGGATCAAAGGGGAAGTATTTCGAGGTAAATTTGAAGACTGGCGTGCTCTACGTCAGCGAGAGAATAGACAGAGAGGAGCTGTGCGCGGAGGAACCCAAATGCACGGTGAGCGTAGAGGCTGTGATGAGCAGCCCTTTAACGCTGTACCGCGTGGAAATCGACGTCCGAGACGTAAATGACAACGCTCCGTCTTTTAACACAAAGCTGCAGATTTTGGACATCGCGGAAAACACGTCACCGGGGTTCAAATTTGCGCTCTCGGAGGCAAAGGATACGGATATCGGCAGGAACGGCGTTAGTATTTACAAGCTTAGTCCCAACGAGTACTTCTCTCTTGCCACACACAAAGGAGCGGAGAGCGTCTCCGCTGAGCTAGTGCTACAGAAAGCCCTGGACCGCGAGAGGAAGCCCAAAATACAACTTATTTTATCGGCGGTAGATGGGGGAAATCCACCAAAATCAGGTACATCGGAAATCGAAATCAATGTGTTGGACAGTAATGATAACGCCCCTGTATTCAGCAATACTTTATATAAGGTTAAAATATTTGAAAACGTTCCTGTTGGGACGGCGGTCATCACTTTAAATGCGACTGATGCTGACGAAGGCACGAACAGTGAAATAGTATATTCCCTGCGTAGCAAAGATCAAGATCATATTCTGGATGTTTTTGCAATTGATCCTGAAACGGGCGTCATATCTATCAAAGGAAGGATTGACTTCGAAGACAGGAGAGTTTTTGAGATCCGTGCAGAGGCTAGAGACAAAGGCCAGCCCCCATTGACAGCCCATTGTAAAGTGCTGGTAGAAGTGTTGGACCTCAACGACAATGCTCCTGAAATCACAGTGACGTCACTGCTACGCACGGCGAATGAGGACGCTAAAGGGGGCACTGCTATTGCACTCGTGTCAGTTATCGATAGAGATGGTGGCAAAAACGGTGAGGTAAGCTGTCATTTAGCAAAAGGTGTTCCTTTCAGACTGGAAACCAACTACAAACAGTATTACTCACTGGTTGTTGATGGACCTCTTGATAGAGAGAAAGCCTCTGAATATAACGTCACCATCATAGCGACAGATGAAGGAAACCCACCTCTCTCCAGCAGGAGCATCATATCTGTGCGCATTTCTGATGTCAACGACAACGCCCCTAGATTCTCGGAGTCTGCCATTAATGTTTATGTGAAAGAAAATAGTGCAGTTGGAGCAGTTATTAAAACAGTTTCTGCAGTTGACATTGACACTGACCGAAATGGTCACGTGAGATATTCATTATTTGACAAAAACAGTAACACATTGTCTACGATGATAAACATCAACTCAGAGACAGGAGATATAGTCAGCCTGCAGTCTTTTAACTATGAGGAGATGAAAACGTTCCAGTTTAAAGTTCAGGCCACAGACTCTGGTGCTCCTCCACTCAGCAGTAATGTGACTGTGAACGTGTTTATCCTGGATGAGAATGACAACAGTCCCGGGATTCTCGCTCCCTATTCTGAACACGGCTCCGTTAACAGTGAGAACGTCCCCTATTCTGCTGAAGCGGGTTACTTTGTGGCCAAGATCAGGGCTGTAGACGCAGACTCTGGATATAATGCTCTGCTTTCTTATCACATCTCGGAGCCCAAGGGGAACAACCTGTTCCGAATCGGAACCAGCACCGGGGAAATCCGGACTAAGAGGCGAATGAGTGACAATGACCTGAAAACGCACCCGTTGGTGGTGTTGGTTTCTGATAACGGAGAGCCCTCCCTGTCAGCTACTGTGTCTATTGATGTGGTGGTGGTTGAAAGCACAGGTGACATGCAGACTCCGTTCAGACACGTACCCATAAAGGAGGAGAGCTTCTCTGATCTAAACTTGTATTTGCTGATCTCCATCGTGTCAGTGTCAGTGGTGTTTCTACTGAGCCTCATCAGTTTAATAGCGGTGAAATGCCACAGGACAGACGGCAGTTTCAGCAGGTACAGCGCCCCAATGATCACCAGCCACCCTGACGGGAGCTGGTCTTACTCTAAAGCTACTCAGCAGTATGACGTGTGTTTCAGCTCAGACACGCTGAAGAGTGACGTAGTAGTTTTCCCTGCGCCGTTTCCGCCTGCTGATGCGGAGCTGATCAGTATTAATGGAGGAGACACTTTTAACAGGACTCAGACTTTACCCACCAAAGACAAGGTAAGGATTTGTAATATCTAGTATTTTTCTTTTTTCTTTTCTCCCTCAATAAAAGCTTGCATATGCTATTTATGTAGGCAGGATGGCGCAGAATACTCAATCGCACGTGCGCACGTGTGCTGCACATTGGTAGAAAGAGTCAAATTTCAATTTTGAATATTCCATAGTAAAGTGTATCTAAAGTGTCCATCCTTACAAATATCTACCTTTTTATATTGTTGCGTTAAATCCTAGTCATGATCATCTATCTGTCTATCTATCTATCTATCTATCTATCTATCTATCTATCTATCTATCTATCTATCTATCTATCTATCTATCTATCTATCTATCTATCTATATCGTCTATCTATCATCTATATGGAGATCTGTCGATCTGTCTGTCTGTATATCTATCTGTATATCTATCTGTATATCCATCTATCTATCTATCTATCTATCTATCTATCTATCTATCTATCTATCTATCTATCTATCTATCTATCTATCTATCTATCTCTCTCTCTCTCTCTCTCTCTCTCTCTCTCTCTCTCTCTCTCTCTCTCTCTCTCTCTCTCTCTCTCTATATATATATATATATATATATATATATATATATATATATATATATATATATATATACCTATCTAGCCATCTATCTACCTACACATCATCTGACTATCTTTGAGTTTGTATTTTAACATTTTCTTTGAGAATAATTTCTTGGAAAATTATGATCATATTTTTTTCTCCACTCTTATCATCCAAGACGGTGTTTTAGATAAGAGTGTGTTAAGATTCAGTATGTGTTTACCAAAAGATCCCCAATCTCTTCTTGGTGTTGTTAATGAGTGTTGATAAATCAGACAGACTGTATTGTCTATCGACAGACCACATGATGTCGCTGGAGACCGTGTCTACCATATGAGCATGAATTATATATCTATAAAACTCCACCTCCGTTGATGGGGGGTGGAGCACATATCGTGTCACCACTTGGTGAGGGTTAGGCCAGTAGACCACTCGGAAGATGGTCACGAAAGGCAGGGAGCTTTGTTCTCGTCTGGACGATATTCACTGCAAATGAGGGATTACTTCCATTTTTTAAGATAAATTCGGACGATGCGTTTTAATTCCCCCCGTGTTGGCAGCAATGGGTCGTCGGCAGAGTAGAGGTGCAGACTGGCTTGTATGCGCCATTCTCCTTTGTTTGTTTGAGCGGTGTGCAGCGCAGCTATCATACTCTGTTTCCGAGGAGGTGGATAAAGGCACGGTGGTGGGGAACCTGGCGAAAGACCTGAACATTAAAACACAGGAACTAGAGGAACGGGATCTTCGCATTGTATCGGGCTACAGTAAGACATATTTTGAGGTGAATTTAAGGACAGGGGTCCTCTTCGTGAACGAGAGAATAGACCGAGAAGAGCTTTGCCCCAATTTGTTGAAATGTTCCCTGAACATAGAGGCCTTACTGAGTAATCCTATGAATCTCCATCGCATCGAGGTCAGTGTGCTTGATATAAATGATAACGCACCCTCCTTCCTCGAGCCAAATTACGTGTTTAACATATCCGAGTCTTCCTCGGCGGGAGAGAGATACCCTCTCCCATTAGCTAATGATGCAGACATGAGCAGTAACTCCGTGAGGAGCTATAAGTTAAATGCTAACGATCATTTCTCCCTGGATGTGCAAAGCAGCGGAGAGCAGAGCGTGTCTGCTGAGCTGGTGTTGCATAAAGCTTTAGATCGAGAGAAACAGTCCGTTATCAGATTAATACTGACCGCTTTAGATGGAGGAAAACCTCCGCGATCGGGCACATTACACAT
>NC_079211.1:26614760-26636629 GCF_029633865.1 Lampris incognitus | reverse complement strand
AGTGAGTATTGCTGTTATTAATATGGTGGCCATCTTGCATAATGAATAGAGAGGGAGCTGACGATATCCTGCAGCTCTTCTCGTGAGTGTAGGTGGGTATTTGGGGGTGTTAGATGCTTTTTTACTCTGTAACTCGACGCCCGTTCAATACTCTGTCTGTCTGTCTGTCTGTCTGTCTGTCTGTCTGTCTGTCTGTCTATCCGTCCGTCCATCTCTCTCTCTCTCTCTCTCTCGCTCTCTCCCTGTCTGTCTGTCTGTCTGTCTGTCTGTCTGTCTGTCTGTCTGTCTGTCTGTCTGTCTCTCTCTCTCTGGGTGGCATAAACACTTCTGCTCCCACTTCTTAACCCAGTGGCTATCAGGTGTAGCTGTGGAGCCTGAAGAGGACGGTGAGAGAAGCTGGGGGGGGGGGGTTAGGAATTGGGAAGGTCAGAAGACAGGATCAGTGAGAACTATTGCTATCATACTGGCTAATGCAGTTGAGACCTGAGCGCCATCCATGGTCCTTTTTATGACGAAAATGGGGGTGATGTAATTATTAGAAGCCAGCAGCCAATTAGGTCTGTGAGAGTTTGTTGGTTGCATAACGCGCGTCTGTCTTTCAAGGAAATAATCGAGATAACTCAATCTGCGGTACCCTCGAGTGAAATCTGGAATAATCCACAGCTCTGCGGCACACAATTAACTCTAAAGCAGGTGGGCGTGATTCTAACAGGTAGAGAGAGAGCGAGAGAGATAGAGGGAGGGGGGCGGTGTTATCCAACTTTGAGTTTTGTCAACGTTTGAGGATACAGAAAAGACAGACTGCCGGGGCGATGTGGAAAGGCTAGGTGTAAATCCCGGTGCATGTGTAATTGACGAGATAACGGTTGTTTCTTCTTTTCCACCTCACACTGCCATACACGGATGTGCACACACACACCCCGCAGGGAACATTTGTTAAATGTCACAGGCAGCATTGCAGCTTATTGCCCTGTCCCAAGTCTCGCTTGAATCGGTTGGACAGACACCCTGGTGTTTTAGCGCCACCATTCTGGGGGGCGATATTACACAGAGAAAACTGATCGGGGGGGGGGGGGGCGGTGCTAGTAAGGTGCATAACAACTGTACAATGATCACGGTAAAAAAAGTTTTAATGGGGTTGTATGTTATTGTGATAGCTCGGAATATCACGAAGTACGACAGCGTTACCGTGGCACTGCTAAACAATGTAGTCCCTGTAGGAAAGCTAAATGGATTCCGTCGCGTTTGTTCATCCGAGAAGACTTATTTTTCGCAGCCATTACTCTAAAAAAGACATTGAAGTCTCTGCAACTCCCCTTGCTCGCCAACCTCCTCGGCTTCACCTTGTGGTGTGAAGAGTCGTTCCCTATCCACTCATCCACTAGCAGCATCCGACTGACTCACTGTCTCCTCTCAGCCTCCCTGGTTGCCAGACCGCTGTCATCGCCTGTGGGCAGGCAGACCGGGCACGGATGAGAGCTGCAGCTGCAGCGCGAGATGTGGGCGGTGGACGCGCGTTGCAGCCCAGTGCCAAGGCTGAATTAAGACTGCAGAGGTTCCCATTAGGCCAACCGAAGAACTTGACAAGATAACCGGACTAAGTGCTGGTCACGAACATAAAGAAACGTGTTCATTCATAGCCAATCAAATATAAATACGCATTTGGATTAGATCAAATAATAACGTGTAAGTTGTTTTGAAAGAAAAAAAACAAAAAACAAATGTGGCACCCATTTATTGGTGAGAATGGCGAAGACTTGAGATTCAAACTAAAATGCCTCTGTTCCCGGGTTTTGCATGCTGATATAAACAGTGTCAGAGGATTTGCCACCTTCACTCGTTCGTGTTGATTGCGTTAGTAATATGAGTCCGTCTAATTGAATCGAATCTTGTTTAAATTGGAATTTAATTGCAGAACATGGGATGAGGAGCTGTAGTAATTAGGAGCCAACCCCAGCAAGATGATTTCGTGTTCAGTGTCACTTCCTGACCACCTGACCATATATCCGGATGTAGTCACCGCTGAAAGCTCCGCATCATACTGCGAGGCTTCACCTTGGGCAGAAACGCCAGCGACGCTCATTTTCTTGGAATGACGCCGATTAAGGCCAAAGTCCACCGTTGATCGATCAATGAAAATAAATCAACCCGCCAGCCAAGCGAACTTGATAGCTTAGATGTGTCTATTAAACTGTGGGAAGATATTACATTGACATTAGATGATGTGATCTTTACAAAAAAAATTAAATAAAAAGAGGGGCGATAAAACTGACGGTGGTAATGCAGTCTGCTTAGGATGTCACAAGTTATTCAAAAGGCATACATAGTATATCTGCCCATGCATCCTCTGTGTAGCTGATCTGCAATGTGGGGGGGGGCGGGAATGGCGTGGACACTTCATAGTTCAAAATGTCATTGCATGAGCGTTTTACATCCTGCTCATAGCTGCTTATTCTTTTAAACTTCTGGCTGGAGAGGCCACAGTGTTTTACTTTGACACACGTGTGTGTGTGGGGGGGGGGGCAGATCGAGAGCATCTTGTCAGTGACCCGGATGGCTCCGTCGCCTCGTATGAACCGCCCAGTGATGAGGGAATGAACCTACGGCGTAATGGCATATGAATATAGATAACGCCCATGTCGACTTGCGGGTGTCAGCGCAGGGGCTGGTAACATAACCAATCAGAGCACGGTTTCGTGGTGATTGACGTAAATGCTTCAAAGCTTCATCTCGTGGTCTCACGGAGAACGACACGGGGTGAAAAATATCCAAAGCTGTCGCTTTCACGCGCGCACGCATGCGCACACGCACGCGCACACGCACGCACATACATCTTGTTCTTTGTTCTCGTCCCATTCGGTTGTGCTGGGTTTTTTCCCCCTGTTGAACATGAAACTGAAGTTTTTAATCTTGCTCTCTGAATGATCTTAATGATTACTAAAATAAATAAATAAATAAATAAAATAAGGCGTGTCTGTGGCAGCCTTTATGTTTCGTTTTGGCTATTTGTTAAAATGTTGAATGAATTTGTTGGCTTGCTCGCAGATGGCGTAGTACTCATTTAAGTGTGACGTTGTCGTATGTTTAAATGACAGCGTAGAATTGTGTAAGAATTTGCCATCTACATTTTTTTAGAGGACTCTTGCGTTGTCGCAGGTTTGAATCCATGGGAAGGAGCGGTCTAGATGTCCGGATGGTTCATAAATCATTTCGGCAATGTTGTAAGGAACACAATGAAAAGGGCGGTGGCACTCGCCTTCCCCCTGAAAGAAATCGGCTGTGCACGAATGAAAATTTTTTGGGTACCGACTGCAAAATCACGTGATAATGGTGCATAGACGGACTGCAAGATCTAGCAAACGATTTGATTGGGCTGAAACAGAATTTATTCATATTTGATGTTTGTTGTTTTGTTTTGTGTTTTTTTTTCCATCGGAGGTGCTGAAATGCAGCCAGTGTCGCTTGAACGAGCGGCTCCCCCTCCCCCGTTGCTTGCCAACACCATTGCACACAGGGAGAGAGAGAGGGAGAGAGAGAGGGAGAGAGAGAGGGAGAGAGAGAGAGGGAGAGAGAGAGGGAGAGAGAGAGGGAGAGAGAGAGGGAGAGAGAGAGGGAGAGAGAGCGAAAGTGGGAGGGAGGGAGGGGAAAGGAGGAGAATAGACAGGAGAGAGAGATAGGCAGCACCCGTGAGAGCGAAACAAAAGTGCAGCCTCGCAACAAAAAAAAAAAAGAAAGCATTATCCCGACAGACAAAGGGGAAACATGGATACACGGGAAAATCTGCCCTTCATACAGGCGCCCGTACCGGAGAGGATCCTCCGCTCCCTTTTTTTTTACATAGTCTACGTTAAACGCGGAGATTTCCCGTCGTTTTTAATGAAGCGGGTGGGGACGCACAGCAAGCTGAAAAGGCGGAAAGCTTTCTCCAACCGGTCTGCCAATCCCGCCCGCTTGCGATGGCTGTGACGGCGCGATGCTGCTACAGCGTCAAGGATACTGTGCCTTTTTCTTTGTATTTGCTGATTTTTGTACTCAGTGGCCTTACAAATGCACAAATACGGTACACCATTCCCGAGGAGCTGGAGAGCGGGGCTGTGGTCGGTGACATTGCCCTGGATTTAGGTCTGGACTTGCGAAAGCTCTCGAGCCGACGCATCAGAATCACGTCGGACAGCGGACGGAGGTATTTCACTATAAATCACAAGACCGGGAAGCTGCTGGTGAGTGACCGCATCGACCGAGAGGCGCTTTGTGAATTCAGCGGCACCTGCTCTCGCAACCTGGAGGTGGTGGTTGAAAGTCCGCTGAGAGGTGCACAACGTGGAGGTGGAGATTCTGGATGTCAATGACAACGCGCCACAGTTCCCTCGAGATGAATACCAGCTGGAGGTCTTGGAGTCCTCGCCCACTGGGTCCCGTTTCCCCATTGAGGGTGCGCAGGATGTAGATGATGGCTCCAACTCAGTAAAGCAGTACCGCCTGAGTCCGAACGATCATCTCGCGCTTGATTCCATTAAACCCTTTTCCAATAACAAGCACATTGAGCTCGTTCTCAAAAAGCCTTTCGACCGGGAGCAGACGCCCTCCCATCAACTCCTTCTTACTGCTGTAGATGGAGGCACCCCGCAGCGCACTGGCACGGCCAAAATCAACGTGCGCGTCTTGGACTCAAATGACAACGTGCCTGCTTTTGACAACTCCGTGTACAAAGTGAAACTGTCGGAGAACTCGCCAAAGGGTGCACTGGTGATCAAGTTGAACGCGACAGACCCCGACGAGGGTTCAAATGGAGAGGTTTTTTATTCTTTCAGCAGCTATACGCCCGAGAGGGTCAGACAGATGTTTTCTATGGACACAGACACGGGGGAAATAAGGGTGAAAAACAACATAGACTATGAGGAGACAAACTCTTACGAAATGTACATCCAGGCAATGGACAGAGGGCCGTCTCCAGTGGCAGTGCACTGCAAAGTTGTGGTGGAGGTTTTAGATGTGAATGACAACATTCCCGAGATCGTGCTGTCTTCACTTTCCAGCCCTGTACGGGAAGATGCCCGGGCTGACACGGTTGTGGCACTGATCAGTGTAAATGACCGTGACTCTGGACCTAACAAACAGGTCACCCTGGAGATTATGCCTCACCTGCCTTTTAAGATAAAGTCCTTCAGGAATCATTACACAATTGTCACCTCTGCCTTTCTGGATAGGGAGACCATCTCCTCCTACAACGTCACAGTCAGTGCTATAGATGGAGGAACTCCGGCCTTGTCCTCTCACATGACCTTCAAAGTGGACGTGGCAGATGTGAATGACAACCCACCTCGCTTCGAGCAGACATCTTACACTGTGTATGTCACAGAGAACAATGCACCAGGAGCCTCCCTGTGTGTAGTAAAGGCAACAGATGCGGACACAGGAGAGAACGCACGCATCACATACACTGTCCTCAATGACAACAACCATGGCATACCTGTAGCCAGCTATGTCAGCATCAAGCCAGATACAGGTGAGGCCTATGCCCTCCGATCCTTTGACTTTGAGAAGCTGAGAGAGTTCCACTTCCAGGTCAAAGCCCAAGACAATGGGGTGCCTCCCCTCAGCCGCGTGGCCACTGTGTATGTTTACATTATGGACCAGAATGACCATGCACCCAGGATAGTCCACCCGCCAGCCAATGGAACACGTATCACAGAGACGCTGATGAAAAATGCTGAGGCAGGGGTGCTTGTGACCAAGGTGTTGGCATGGGACGGTGATGCAGGGCAAAATGCTTGGCTACTGTATTCCATGGCACTGACCAACGCAGACCTCGACTTGTTCAAGGTGCATGAACACACGGGCGAAATCCGTACCACGCGGCGTGTCACAGAGGAAAACTCCACCTCTTTCCTACTGACTGTGGTGGTAAGCGACCGTGGACTGCCTCCGCTCTCCTCCAGTGCTGCCGTTCATGTCCATGTGATGGAGCTGCCCCCGAAGCTGGCCCCTGACCCTAAGCGCATCATCAGGCCCCACAGTCCCCTAATGTTCTCCAATGTCACCCTCTACCTCATCATTGCCCTGAGTGCCACAACCTTCGTCTTCCTGGTCACCATATTTGTGCTGGCCATTGTGCGTTGCCATGCCTACTGCACACAGCCCGGCTCCTGCTCCCCGTGCTGCGTATCCAAGAAGAGTGTTCCGGAAGGCGGCACCTCGGCAGGTGGAGGTGGTGGTGGGGGAGGAGGGGGAGGTGGAGGTGGAGGTGGAGGTGGAGGTGGAGGACAACCCGGTAACAATGTGGCACTGCGCCGTGACCTCAAAGTGGAGCCACACTATATTGAGGTGCGGGGTAACGGCTCCTTGACCAAAACGTACTGTTACAAGACGTGTCTGACAGCTACATCAGGAAGCGACACCTTTATGTTCTACAACACAGGCCGGCCCCATAGCGGCACTTGGGGTTCAGGATATGTCACCAGCCAGAGTGGACAAAGCCACATGTTTGTACGGCGGCTCAGTATGCCAGACGCCACCGCCATCCAGGTGTGTGTGTCTCGATTTGTGTGTGTTTTTGTCATTTATGAGTGCCTTGGAACATTGCACACAGCACGAGAGCATTAACGATAGTAACTACTCCATGTTTTGATTGCAGGAGAGTAGTGGTTCAGGTTTTGCTCTAGGGCGGTGTTCTTGGGAAGAGCAAGTGGTTGGCATTTAGTGATGTGAAGCTGCAGATGTCTCTCACCTGCTTATGTGGATGTATCAAATTCGAAGTTAGCTATTCCTCCTACTTTTATATATTACAAATCAATAAATACGCACTATATTGGTATGCATTGTCTCTGTTGAATATTCCTATAAACATATACATCTTGGTGCCACTCTCAGCTTTTTGCGTGAGCCCTTTGACTTAGTTATTTATTTATTTTTTTTTATTTTTTTTTATTTTTTTTTTTTGAGACAATTGTGATAGTACCTTTTGGGAATGCATAACAAAGATTTGTATAACAAGTCCATTGTATTAATTTTTCTGTAGTCATAAAACTACTAGTTAGTACACAACGTACCATGATTTGTCAATATTATGTTAGATTGGAGGCTGGCATTGCACCTTTTGCAGGGTTGTGTTGTTGTGGGTGGGTTGGTACACTCCTCTCTCTGCTAGATGTAGTTGACAGTACTGGTGTGTGCATATGTGTTTTGCGTGCCTGCATTTGTGCGTTTGTGCTTAGCTTCCGCAGGAGCTGTGATTCGTTTCCGATGATTCAGGGTATCAGACATTTATGGGCTTCTCTGCTGTACGGTTGTTCCAAGAACTGTCATCAAAATGTGTCTCCTCATGTATATTCAGAGAGCATCTCTCACTCTTATCTCTCTCTCTCAACTTGTATCTATCTGCCTCACATCCTCTTTCGTCTGTATTTCTCAACTGAGGCTAGATTTGACAGAGATATTAGAAAAAGCATGTTTGTTTGTTTTTTTTTTGCAAAAAATGACGAGTTATTTCAGTGGGCCAATATGTTTGGTGTAATGTGAGTACAGAGCATCTGTAGGAAGAGTGGTCTGTGCTCTGAAGAGATTTACTAATTATCTCCCTTTGATTACACACAGACCATCTTATTGCTCTGCTGTCAGCCATGTGCCACATTTTTCAGGACTAATGGACACACAGGGCATTCAGTGGTCATCCTTAGACTGACGGGCAGTCTGGACATTAATGCAGCCCTCAACAGCTGAGAGTACTGCCTGTCCCATTGCACCAAAAATGCCCCTTGAGTCAAACAATAACTCCCTGGTACAGCCGGGCATGTAAGAACGGATGAGGGTGGCAGAAATCGTTTCTGAGTTCGCTTTATAGAAGCAGTTTATCTCCCTGAAAATTCATATTTTCTATCATGTAAGAGGTTGATAAGAAATAGGGCTGTTTGCAGTGTCGTTGGTTGGGATCGAACAAATCTTTTTTTGTCCTTTTTTTTTTTTTACCAAACAGCATGTTTATAGCAGTTATAGCTTTAAAGAGGAGTGTTTAACCCAGAGAAGAGCAGCATCCGTGCAGTTCAGAAGGGGAAAAAAAGATTATAGAGAAAAGAAGAGGTGATAAAAAGATAACTAAAAGAAATATTTAAAAAATATCTATTACTTTATCTCCCCGGCATTTTCCTCATTAAATGCCAGTCATGTTTGCACTTGCTATGCAATTAACTGGCAGCAACGCGTTTCTCAATACAGTGGCTGGATTGGCTGGCTCGGTGGAGATGAGGTGGGGGGGAGCAAGGGGATTGGACAATGTATCGATGGCGGAGGTGTGAGCTCAGTATCCATGCCAAGAGTGTCCACTCAGAGGCAGAGAAACAGCAGAAGGGTGGAGGAGGGAGAGGCGGGATAGGCCAAACCAAGGGTGTTATTTATTCCACAATCCGTAATATCCAGCCTGGCAAGGGGACCGGATACACTGAAAACCCATGGGTATTTCTGCTTCTCTCTCTCTCTCTCTCTCTCTCTCTCTCTCTCTCTCTCTCTCTCTCTCTCTCTCTCTCTCTCTCTCTCTCTCTCTCTCTCTCTCTCTCTCTCTCTCTCTCTCTCTCTCTCTCTCTCTCTCTCTCTTTCCCTCTCTCCCTCTCTCAGATGATGAAACAGAATCTATTAATTCTCTCATTACCACTATGAATTAGTTTTATTTACACTGACCATGTGTGGGCCAGTAACTGCTCCCTCTGAGTCTTTGTTTGCCTGTTTGAAACTGTGTGTTTATCTTCCCTTGAGAGCGGATACCACTGCAGACATGTTAAGGTTGCAGGTGCTCATCTCCAACCTGCAGTGCTGGTGTGTAGTCTATTAGTATTTACCTCCCATACACACAGCCTTGTGGGCCAGTTTCCCTTCAGCCTCCGTCATGCCACAGATGAGCCTATGTTGACGTGAATCCCTCTGGTCCAATTTCCCATACCAATCTGTTCACATTTCAAATTAAATGTCACTGTCACATTTTGTATGGTGCAGAAAGTTGAAATGCGTGATTGGCTTATAATGTAATTTTTAGGGTGCTGTGTAAATTTCTGGACAAAGTCACTTCTCTTATCCTCTTAAAATGTATATAAAGATGATTCATTCTTTGTTGCGAGCAACTCTCTCATCGACTGCTCTGTTGGATTCCTGTATTGATCAGACTCTTCAATGTGGCAGTGGGGAGTGCTCTTATCCCCTGTAGACATTCACGCTCTGTTTGAATGACTCCACAAGGGATGCCAGGCCTCTCTCATTAGGGCCGAATATTGGATTTTCGAGTGTGATGAATGTCTGCTGTGGACCCAGCGAGCTGGATTCTGCCTCACCAGCTGGCCAACATCTGTCTTGTAGATTTGAAAGGAAACAGGTCCTCCATCAACTGCATGACCGGGCAGGGAGAGGTTGATATTTTCACTGCTTCACGGTCAGATTGGTTTAACTCTGTCTGAGGTCTTGAGTTGACGCTGCAGCAAATGTAATCTCATTTTGGTCATGCAGTTGGGGCAACAGCCCATTTTCCTCCACTTTGAGCTGAAGTGCAGCCACCAATGAATCTGAGTCCTTTTACCACATCAGTGTCATCTAGTTTCATAGCCATACACCCAAGTAAAATATTGTTTCTTTTACCGCTGGCTTTTAACTGCTCATCAAAAGTGTAATGGCGCTGGGCTCAGGCACAGTAGAGTCACATCGTGTGATGTCACCAAGGTCTCATGTGGCCAGCAGACAGGCAAGGGTTGTGGCACTGTGGTGTGGCCCACTCCGTGTTCTGTTGTGATGCTGGTGTCACAATGCATCTTGGTCCACATGCAGAGCCAAAGGGGCTTAACTGATATCTCACTCCCGTTTTCCCTCAAACGCCACCCCCACTTTTCCTTCCTCCACCTGTGACCTTGAAAAAAGGAGCTGGCAGTGGGAGGTGGAGGGTGAGATTTGGCGGGGGTTCCACACATGGTGAGATCTGTCAAGCCCACTCAGGCAGGCTGTGTTACAGTGACAAACAAGGTTTTTACCAGAGCAAAGAGGTGGATAAGGAAGAGATAGAACAGAGGAATGGGGGGGGGGTGGATAAGAAAAATCAGAAGAGGGCGGAGGAGATTTTCAGAAACATGCCATCACATAGTGGCACTGAAAATTATTTTGATAGCTATGTTTGTTGGTTTGTTTGTTTTTGTTTGTTTGTTTGTTTGTTTGTTTGTTTTTGCTTGTTTTGATGACAGTGTCCATCTTGAATTGAAATCCCAATTAAGGGAAGAATAGTGGGAAGAGAGTAAGAGGAGAGAGAGAAAGAGGTGGACACACGCAGCCTCTAATAGAGTCTGCCAACACATACAGGGATGTGAGAGTTCCACTGGGTCTCCATGGTAACGGACCATAGAGCCTAACTGGGCTAACTTGGGGTAGCTTCATGTATCACAGAGGCAGGGTCAGTAAGCCAGAGGAGAGCATCCTCTTTCAAAGGAGGGAGAGGGAGAAGAAGGAGGAGAAGGTGTGAGAGGTGGGAGGAGATGAGCAGAGCAACAAGCTTCAACTAATCATTCATTTCTCTCCACAGGCAGACGCAAGCTGTCACCGCAAAAGTGACAGCTTGTGTATGTGTGTTTCTGTGTGTGAGGGAGGAAATGCATGCACATATGCACCTATCATGAGTGCTCCAGCAGTTCTTGCCATGACTTATTAATGAGACGGTATTGAGTTTTGCCTGTGTGATCTCTAGCAGTACTTAAGACTCAATTTCTCCTCCTTCTCTCTCTTGCAGCCCAAGGCACCTAATGCAGACTGGCGATATTCGGCCTCCCTGAGAGCAGGAGGAGTAATGCAAAGGTAAATAGGCACAAACACATACACGAAAACGCTTATGTCACTCAGCGATAATGTCCATAATCAAAAGGTTCAACTGTCATAATTCACCGTTTCATGCATTACACTATAGTCAGTAGCACCCATCCCAGCTCCTTTCTGTCAGTAGCACCATTAATACACCCATTCGGTTATGCATTGATGAAAAAAAAATCATTCTTAATTTACAAGCAGCTTTAATTCACCACAGTTAATGGAAGAGCAAAACCTGCACACCATGATCTCAAGCTGCTATATCACTATTACTGACCATATTATAACTGTTACTACCACTATTATAAATATTTACGATATTATCACTAATACTATTATTACTACCATTATTACTACCTTCATATAAGATGGATATTTATACTTGGTAATACCATACTTGGTAATACCATTTTTTCTAAGTGCACTGGATTTAAAAGAAATGCCACTTTGTCCATGAAGATTACAAAGCGTATACAAATGAATATTTAGTTGTATGACAGTTATGCACACAGCAGTAAATTCTTTATGAGACAGTACAAGCCTGTTTCATGCCATAAGCAATCATCAGCTGTCAATAAAGCTACACGGGAAAGAACCATTTACTTCCTCATCATGTACATCACGTGCACAACGTCCAATGGGGAAGGGAGAGGTGCGACATTCAAACATTTTTGAACACCACACCTCTCCCTTCCCATGTTCTTTCCCGGGTAGGTTATTGACAGTGATGATTGCTTATGGCACGAAACAGGCTTGTACTGTCTCATAAAGAATTTACTTGACTCACCGGATTTTTATATATATATATATATGAACCTTCGAATGGACAAGCCCCTTGTAAAACATAATCTTTGCTATATGAGAGACCAGGGAATGTGCATTACAACATGGTTGTCTAAACTCAAATGTTAGACAGATGGAGAGACGGCAGGAGGGAAGGATGGATGAAAGGGAAGGCAGGGGGTCAGACGGATGGAGGGGAGGTTGTCAGGTGGAAACATGGTCCATCCCTTATATAGGAATTGCCACATGCCCATCCCAGAGATCACATTAGCCATAAGCCACTGGGCCAAACCTCACTGTGGAATCAATTTACTCCATTGGCGGCCAAAATAAAAAGGATGAGGGCCAAGTTAACAAGCAGGTCCAAGCTTAACAAGTCTGAGCTTGCCAAGTGAGCCAGATCAAGCTAGAGCAAATAGGTGGGTTTCTAGTACGGGACCCCCAGAAGAGTAATGATCTAAGCATCTACACACACACACACAACTGTGCACATGCACACACACACACACACACACACACACACACACACACACACACACACACACACACACACACACACACACACACACACACACACACACACACACACACACACACAATGTCCCGCGATGTAATGAACAGAGGATAACTAACTGGTTGGATAACCAGCCAGTCCCACCATTAAGGGGAAAAATAAATGGGTCATCTGTCATTGCCCCTCTCTCTCACCCATACGCACACACATATACACACTCATTGCATATGTCCACATGCCTACACATACAGAAATATGTCCCTGCAGCTACATGATGAAGGCCATGCGAGATGATGGAATGGACGATGCTTTCACAGCTCCCAGTACACAGTGTCTGTCTTTCACTGTTCAGCTACATGAGATAGCTGAGACACCTCTATGTGTGTGTGTGCGCATGCACGTGTGTGTGTGTGTGTGTGTGTGTGTGTGTGTGTGTGTGTGTGTGTGTGTGTGTGTGTGTGTGTGTGTGTGTGTGTGTGTGTGTGTGTGTGTGTGTGTGAATTCGATGTACATGTCATAGTGCATGTTTTTACTTGCACTGATCTGTTATTTGTGGTTTAATGTCACAGCACAGTCTGCATGCATGATGCATTGCCTCCTTCCTCTGTCTGTTTATATCTAGCTAAAGATTCACATAATATGATTTACACAGCATACACACACACGGAGACATCTATGTGTCCGTGTGTGTGTATGTACTTGTGCATGCGTCTATGTCAGATTAATAAGAGTGTACCATCTGAGTGTCATTAGTGTTACACAGATTCCCTCATAATTATGGCACAGCCTTAATGAGAGTTAATGTGCTTGGCCGAATCAGTCTAATGTATTAAATCATTCCCGTCAGTGAAGTCTTTTAAGTTGACTATACCCCCATTCCCCATTACAAGGCTCTGCTGTCTGTTCACCTATTTATACTCACGCATGATCAGTTTTTTGGAAACATTTATGGGAGATTTTAGAAACTACAAAACAGCATGTAATGGAACTTGCTTATTTCATCTCGGACCTTCATGGGATGTGTGGCATTTCCACTTTATTGTAATTTCTTTGTACATGGGTAGTCCATGGGTTTGTTTTTGTTTTTTTGACCCCCCCCCCTTTTTTTCCCTTTTTTTTTCTCTTCTCAATTTTATCCGGCCAATTACCCCACTCTTCTGAGCCGTGGCGATCTCTGCTCCACCCCCTCTGCTGATCCGGGGAGGGCTGCAGACTACCACATGCCTCCTCCGGTAGATTTGGAGTCGCCAGCTGCTTCTTTTCACCTGACAGTGAGGAGTTTCACCAGGGGGACGTAGCGCACAGGAGGATCACGCTATTCCTCCCGGTTACCCCCCCCCCAAAACAGATGCCCTGACTGACCAGAGGAGGTGCTAGTGCAGTGACCAGGACACACACCCACATCCGGCTTCCCAGCCGTAAACACGGCCAATTGTGTCTGTAGGGATGCCTGACCAAGCACGAGGTAACACAGAGTTCGAACCGGCGATCCCCATGTTCGTAGGCAGCGGAATAGATCACTATGCTACCCGGATGCCCCGTGGGTTTGTTCTTGGGGTTGATGTAGCAGTGATGATGGAAACTCAAAAGTCAGTCAGATACAAATGTGTTAAAACTGGCAGGCAAGGAAGAGGCATGTGGTGAAAAAGGATGAGAAAGTGAGATGATAAGGGAGAGAAATCACAACAGGCATTAGCTAAGAAGTGTGTTACCAGTCCAGTGTTCACTATTAATAATTGATCAGTGTATCTGGATGACTCCTATGCATGGCAGCACTTAAAATGGCCTCCATCACCGAAAACACCATTTACCTCCACACACAGCTTCTGATGATAGGTTTAAGGGCCTCTCGTATTCTCACAGGACACACACACACACACACACACACACACACACACACACATGCACAAAGGGAGACATAATACTGTACTCAGATAGGATAGGAATGACAGAGGCATGAAAAAAATCGGTGCAAAGAGGGAGAGATGGGGGGAAGGGAGGATTGAAAGAGGAGGAGGAGGGATGCAGGAGGAATCAGATGGAAAAGGAGCCAGGAGAGGATGGGGGGACCAGTTTGTAATTGTCTGACCTTGGACACACAGCCACACACACACACAGCCAGGGCCATACCTAAAATGGCGGTGATTCATTTATCTCCCCACTCCTCCCTCACATGGTCTTCATTCCCTCCCCCTTATTTGTCCTTTTATTCTTTTTTCTTTTTTTTTTTACATTTCTCAGTATCCCTGCTGTGATTTTACACCTCTCCTCCCAGAAGACACTGAAAGACTATAAAAAGTCCACACATTAAAACATATATGATGTCTTTTTAGTTAAGATAATGTGTGACTCCACTTCATTGCATGTAGGGAAATAGGGACAAGAAAGCAGAGAAGACAAAGAAAGACTGGAGCGTCCAGGTAGCATGGCAGTCTATTCCGTTGCCTACTAACATGGAGATCGCCGGTTCGAATCCCCTTGTTACCTCCGACTTGGTCAACCGTCCCTACAGACACAATTTGCCATGTCTGCAAGTAGGAAGCCGGATGTGGGCATGTGTTCTGGTCACTGCACTAGCGCCTCATCTGGTCAGTCGAGGCGCTTATTCGGGGGGAAGGGGGAAACTGGGGGGAATAGCGTGATCCTCCCACATGCTAGAGGGGGTGGAGCAGCGACCAGGATGGCTCAGAAGAGTGGCGTAATTGGCCGGATACAATTGGGGAGAAAATGGGGGGAATCCCCCCCTCCAAAAAAAAAAATAGAAAGATTGACAATGATACAAGGACAGAGATTTGGATGAACCCAACCCGGCAGCAGGCAGCAGACCTCAGGAAAAGTTTAAACTGCCACAGACCCAGTTTTGCACAGTGGGACAACGGAGAGGGAAAGCTGAGAGTGGGGTTAAATATGGAACAGCAGTAGGTAGGAGCTGAGAACAGTGCTTAAAATCATGGGGTCAGGTTTATATCTTTATCAGCATAAATCAAGTACACACAAACACGCACACATGCATACACATACACAAACTCCCGGTTTGCTGCTAAGATAACAGGGGAAAGTGTAGATTGAGACAAAGTTTATTCCATGGTCAATACCCAGTCCTCTCAGTCTCACTATTCAGAGGTTCTGCCCTTGGCTGATGACTGATAGATGACAATGGCATTTTTTGTTTCAAGGCAAAACAAATGTCAAGTGGACCTCAGAGTGATTGAAACCACATAATCAGAATTTGATTTATACAACAGAGGAGCCTGAATCCTTCTGTTCATATACAGAAAGAGGGGAAAGTGTAAGACAGAAAAGTGTTTGCCAGAAGCAGCCGTTTTCAGTTAACCTGTCTTTCAGAACACTCGCAAAGGGTGTTGAAATCCCAAAGGGTGGGTGTGAAAATGTAAAATCTCCATCTGTAGTCTCTAATCCAGAGATTGGTAGGAATATGCAGGGTGACTTGTTTAATCCATAATCTCAATGTTGCGTTCTTGACATGGTGTTCACAGTGCACACACACACACACACACACACACACACACACACACACACGCACACACACACACAGTGTTTAATTTTGTAATGTTGTGTATTATATGAAACATGTGGAAAAGTACATAAGACAGGATTTGGTCCTTTGAACCTCATGCACCAGATATACGGGACATTCATAATATGGAGTATCTCCCCATTAAGTCCATGTGCGCATGGTTGCTTTTTTCCATCTTATTTCAGCAATGCATAAATCTGTCTTATTGCTGGCATATCTCTACAGTGTCTAACAGCTGCATGCCTGTGTGTGCGTGTTGTGTCCCAGCTCAGTGCATATGGAGGAGTCCTCGGTGATGCAGGGTGCCCAGGGGGTTCTGGTCCAAAACTGGCCCACCGTGTCCAGCGCTGCAGGTAAGAGGACTGACCCAATCCAGATCCCTTGTAGACAAAGCTTGGCTGAACCCAGAATCACCAGGACTGGCACAGGAAAAAAAAAAGAAAGAAACTAAACATTTTACTCAAGTTTATAGCACAAAGGCCACTTTGAACCACACCAGATCACTGATGCAGCTTTAAAAACTAAGCAATAGCCTGTGTCATGGACATGACCTGGCCAAGTCCTAAACTAACATCATGTTCTACTGATGATCAAAGAAAATATGTAGATGATAATAATAATAATCATCATCATCATCATAAAAATCAATTAATAATCTATGACTAGATTCAATCAGTGAATGTGCAACTAGTCCCAAGATGCACACATTTAATGCCACAGACTGGTGCCAGATGTTGTCTCTCAGTGGAGCTAAGACCATCTTACACTAATAGAACATTTCTTGAAATCTTATCAGTTTCAGGGAGATTAATAAAGTGAGCGATCCGGATATATCAGGTGCAAGATCACCCTGACCCTCTCCACTCGCTTTCCCTTGCCACAGGGAGCGGAAATTACATGTTAGGTAGGCGAAGATAGCTATCTGTGCTCTCTATAACAGGAAAGAAGGCAATAGAGAGAGAGAGAGATAGACAGAGAGAGAGAGAAAGAGAGAGAGAGACCAACATAGTCTCAAAGACAAAACGTACATCTACAGTTTATTTGTAGTTCCCAGAAGACGGTGACTTCCAGTATTCTGTAGTTTCCAAAAAATATTGGCAGGCAAAGTTTTGCTTCATTCCTATGATTGTGTGTCAACAAAATATAAAGCATTTAGTACTTGGGGCATCCGGGTAGCATAGCAGTCTATTCCGTTGCCCTACCAATATGGGGATCGGTGGTTAGAATCCTCGTGTTACCTCCGGCTTGGTCGGGCGTCCCTACAGACACAGTCGGCTCTGTGCATAACTGTAGTCCACTGACTTCCGGTTTCTACTTCAGCGGTCATGCCTGTGTGTTGGTGTGTTCTATTAACAATGGCATATTTTTCATGATGCCTGCAAGATTTACCGTGGAAAAATGTCAACAACATGCACAGAATCGTTCACAAACTTTCACCTGGACCTACCAGCAAACAGGTGAAAAGTTTCAAGTTATCATCATCCTCATCCTCATAATTGTGGACATAACTTGTGGACGTAACTTGATGTACAACTTGAAACTTTTCACCCTTTTGCTGGTAGGTACAGGTGAAAGTTTGTCGACGATTCTGTGCATGTCGTTGACATTTATTCATGTTAAATCTTGCAGGCATCGTGAAAAAAATATGGCATTGTCAATAGCACATGCCAACAACCAGGAAACTGGTATTACCACTGCAGTAGAAACCAGAAGTCAGTGGACTACAGTTAGGCACAGAGTGAACTGACCGTGTCTGCAAGTGGGAAGCCAGATGTGGGTATGTGTCCTGGTCACTGCACTAGTGCCTCCTCTGGTCGGTCAGGGGGCCTCTTCCGAGGGGAGGGAGAACTGGGGGGAATAGCATGATCCTCCCATGCACTACATCACCCCTGGTGAAACTCCTCACTGTAAAGAGAAAAGAAGTTGCTAGGGACTCCACATGTATCAGCGGAGGCATGTGGTAGTCTTCAGCCCTCCCCGGATCAGAAGAGGGGGTGGAGTAACGACCGGGATGGCTCCGAAGAGTGGGGTAATTGGCCGGATACAATTGGGGGAGAAAAAGGGAGAAGAAGAAAAAACGTTTGGTACTCGGATGGTTAAGCTTAAGTTTGGGTTTAGACTGGTTTAGTTCAGGGTAAGAATATGGGAGATCGATTGTAATAATCATCCACGTGCATGTCGTGCCCCACATTTTTGTTTTCTGTATATCTGTTTCCTGTGGTGTATTTCTATTTACTCCAGTAACCCTTGACTGCAATTGGGCAACAATAAAACATGACTCGTTACGTTTTCGCATCATGTGGGCCACTCATCATCCAGTTTAGCATCTCTGATAGAACACAAGTAGCTGTGGCCAGATGAACATTCCTATTGTAACTATACTGACTGCACAACTTGGAGTTTCAAGTAGCTCGGATTTGCACTTCTTTCCATATTTACTACGTTGATATTGCACATGCCTCTAGTGGGAGTCACATAGTACTAAACATTTCATATAATGTTGACAGGATATTGGCATTTAACCTATTCTGGGCAATGCAAATAAGTTGTACATGAATGATTTGTCTGTGAGACTATGGAGTTGAAAGTTAATTTAATTATCATCAAGACGTTTGCAGAGGCTCAAACCACTGAACCATAGAGGACAAACACATATTAGGGGAGAATAATAAAACATAATTGCATTGCCTTCCCCTGTCTACTTTATAGTTGATCGCTCTCACTCTCTCTCTCTCTCTCTCTCTCTCTCTCTCTCTCTCTCTCTCTCTCTCTCTCTCTCTCTCTCTCAATCGCTCATTTCTTCAAATTCTCATTAAGTTCAACAATTGGCCACACACACATTTATGCTGAACACACTTGCCCATTCCGTTCTCTGCATGACATTAATGCAGTCCTGCAGCCCTGCGTTTGTCCCCGTCAGTTAACTGTTGTGCCCCTTTCGTGGGTTTGATGAGCAAGGTCTTGGTCTCCTCATCCTCCATCTCGTACATTAATTATCATACTAATTACAAATGAAGACGTGCTGCATAGCCAAGGTCAGTAACTTCCGGAAGAGAGATGAGTTTGCACGGAGAGGAACTTGACTGTAAAATTGTTAACTTTTCACAAATGGCAGACGTGGAGGCAGAGAGGAGCAAGACTGATAAAGTGGAAGAGAGAACAGTGTAATGAACGAAAGTCAAAAAGCGAAGAGGTAGGCGAGACAGAGGCAAAAAGACAACATCTCTTGTCTGAGAGTGGGGTGAGAATGACGGTGCAATTACAGTGCAGATAAAAAGTTGATTTGTTGTAATTAAGAGTGTGGAGATGGCCTGGTTCGTTCTCTTTTATAGATAGGAGGCGGTGGGATGTGCTAGCTGACAAACTGCCCACACACTCCCTCCTTGTCTCCTCTCCTCTACCATCTCACACACACACACTGAGCCTCCTCCTCGCTGCCATCGATTTCTTGCTTCTTGCCCAGGCTGAGGACTTACAGCCTGCAGCCACATGGAAATATGGGGGACGGTGAGCAAAAAAGAGACAGAAAGACAGATATGGAGAGAGAGAACAGGTGGTAGAGTTGTCATAAGAGTGGGAGCAAAAGGTTGTGCTGAAGTTAAGTTAGCTCACTTCGATTAAGTGACATGTGGACTAGACTGATGAAACAAAATATTTTTGGGATGCCTGTGGTCTGAGTTAGGCTCAGAGGACTGACACTTCATATATATATATATATATATATATATATATATATATATATATATATATATATATATATATATATATATATATAGCCATCTATCCATTTTCTGACCCGCTTATCCTGCTCTCAGGGTTGCGGGGATGTCGGAGCCTATTCCAGCAGTCATTGGGCTGCAGGCAGGGAGACACCACCTTGGACAGGCCACCAGGCCATCACAGGGCTATATATATGCGCTCTGTTTTGGTTTTTGTAATGCATGTTCATATAGATAAATTGCATTGCTTGAACCTGCAATGGGTGGCATTGACTGGGATTTTGTAAAAAGCCATATACAGAAATAAATAAATAGGGAAATTCAGTTAACCATGTAACCATGCTGTTGGGCCCATGCTAACTTAATTCTTTTATAAAGATGGCTGATTTGATTTTAGCTGGAGATTAGCTGTTTTAATTTAACAAGCTAAGAATAAATACACTGGCTTCGAACTGACCAGTCCATCGCTAAAAGGGGCTAATTTTGCCGCAGGTCCAATGTTAAGCTAAGGTTTAAGAATAACCCTGTCAGAAAAAAGTGAAAAGTACTTATTTCTGGATCTGCCTTGGAGGAGGGAAGATTAAAGGTGTTTTATTTGAATGTTGAGGTTGACTCTGTTTACCAAGTGAAAGGGGGTATGGATTCAGTGTGGCCGGTCACGTTATGGAATGAGTCATATAGCCTGTGATATTTTCCGCTAAACCAGCTTGTTTGTTAGCGGGAACACTGTCCTTACGTTGGGAACATGACCACATAGGTGTTTCAGTGAGTCAGTTTCTGGGAATCTGGTTTGTCGCAGTCTTGTTTCATCCTTGGTCACAGGTGCCAAAACCATTTTCCAGAAAAGAAAAGTCCTAACCATGTATTTGCTCCACCCGTGTACTAAACCAATTGATTGTAATCAACACCAGTCTTGAGTCAGGTAGGGGAAACTAGCGAATAAATCAGCTCATTTAGTACATGGGTGGATAATCAGAATCAAAATCGAATGCACGGTTAAGACTTTCACTTTCTGGACACGGTTTTGCCACCTCTGTCCTTGGTGTAAAACCTAGAGGGTTTTTTTTCCCCTTGTAATCTATTGGTCTATTTTTGGCCGAGATGTGAGACAAGAAGCCACAGCTGACAAGGCCCCTGTCCCCTCCGTTTTGGTTTAGCTATAGTGTATGATTGCATTTGTGTTTGTGCACTTATATGTGTATGTAACCGGACGAGTAGGATCTGTGTGTGTTTGTTTGTGCACACACATGTTTTTTCTTTATCTCTGTATGCGTGTGTGTGAATTAACATGTTTGCCAGTGTGTGCTTGCACATGTGCTTTGGTTGCCTGCTTTGTGCGCTGCGTTTACTGTGACAGATGGAGCGCAGCCCACGCCCAGATTAACAGACTCACATTAATGAAATCAGGGTTCTGTATCCTCGCCACCCTCCCTCCCTTTCTGTCTCTGTGTTCGCTCTCCCCCTCCATTTTATGACTCTGTCTCTGAACCAGGGGTACACAGGGGTTCAGAGAGCACTGCAATGAATCAGTACCATCCCCCGGAGAGAAATTGCAATGGAGAAAGATGGGGAGAGGAGAGAGAGAGAGAGAGAGAGAGGTGGAGAGAGACAGTGATACAGGGAAAGGTGGTTGTAAAGCAAGGGACTTGGGGGAAGATAGGGAATGATAAAGTATCACATAGAAGGAATAGAAGAGAAGGATAGTAAGAGGTTGAAGTTGGCCGTAGGGGGGGTAAGAGACAAGGAGACAAGATGAGTGATCGACGGAGGCAAGTGCAAAGGAGAGATGAAGAGAGAGAGGGAATGTTCAGCGATGCTGCTGTTGCTAGGGGAAAGTTGTTGGGCCAGACGAAGGAGAGAGAGAGAGAGAGAAGTGAGACCTTGCAGCATTATTCCCCATCAGTGCTGCCGCTGTGACTCCCATGTCCTACCGCTTCACTTGAGGATGTAGTTTCCAGGGCAACCATTCGTGGTCCTGAAGATCGGCGACAGAGAGAGAATAGACGGGAGTGCCAGCATGTTGTGGGACACACAAAAAAATATTCAAGGAAAAAGGATAGTAAAAGATGGGGTGGGCAATCAGGCAAAGCTAAATGAGACACTAAAAAAGTGAATTATATTACAAAGGCAGGTAGTCAATGAAAAGCAGCGGAAGGAGAACAGTCACTAGAAAAAAATAGGGAGAAAGTAGTGACAGTGTTAAAAAAAAGAGATATGTTTGGAATGAGTGAGAGAGAAAAAGTTTCTGAAATGTAGATAGAGGGCGAGAACTGCAAGGTAGAGAGGGAAGCAGAGGAGGAAAAGCAGAGTGCATGTGAGTGAGTGAAGGAGAGTGACCTACATAGACAGGGACTGTGCTGTACTGCGGAGGTGGAGGCAGGTTTAGTGCAGGTCTTTCTGCATCACCACTTAATTTGATCACAATAAACACACGTACACACGCTTACCCTCTCTTTCTCTGTCGCGCTTACGCGCACACACATGCACACACACA